>NC_050516.1:34295377-34316121 GCF_002922805.2 Oryzias melastigma
ATATATATATATATATATATATATATATATATATATATATATATATATATATATATATATATATATATATATATATATAGGATGCTCTTCTGCTAAATGTAGGTTTCTCTAGTCCACAATGATAAAGAAGACATATATCTGTAACATAGTGAAAAGTAATAAAAAAAACGATGTTTTCCTTAACTTTACCGATTTTGCGTTTCACAATAGACAACGA
This sequence comes from Oryzias melastigma, assembly GCF_002922805.2. Lineage (NCBI taxonomy): Eukaryota > Metazoa > Chordata > Actinopteri > Beloniformes > Adrianichthyidae > Oryzias > Oryzias melastigma. Next base: position 34,295,595 of record NC_050516.1, read on the forward strand.
GTTTAGACATTTTTTATCTACTGGTAAAATGTCCTACAATATATATATATATAATAAGTTTAGCGAAAAGGCCAGAAATAAACCCAATAAAGCAATAAGCATGACTGTACATCCACTTACCACATCAGCTCTGTGACCACGTGTGTCTCCCGCTCAGACATTTCAGTAGGACTTTTAACCTGTAGCTTCTTCTTCGGCTGCTTGTATAAAAGCTCGTCGCGCTGAAGTCCAACTTCTAGGTAAGAAAAACAAAAGAAACAAACAAAAAAAGACCATAAAAGAGTCAACATTTTCTCCAGATATGACCTTCAAACTCAAGATTTATAGGATAAAGATGTTCAGCTTGCCAGCAGGTCGGCTTTTATTGTGGAATTCGGCGAGTTTTCATGTGTAAATTGGGAATTTTAGGAATACGCCACCAAACTGAGATTTAAATTATTCTAAACCTGACGGAGAAATATAATATAAATTTAATCAAAAGACACATTAATTAGACAAGAGTATTTTTTGCTGTTTTAAACTAACTAAAAAAAAGCTTTAGGTTGAATTCTGCTTTATTTTTGTGGTCCCAATTAATAATAACAGTCATAAAAAACAATTAAAAGAAGATCAATTAGTTGTAGACGTCTGGCAGGGAGCAAAAGTGATATACCTTATCACAAAATTGCACAGCAACGTGCTTTAATGAAAGGTTTTGAGGACTGTTTTTGACTCCAAATGGTTAGGAGAAGCACAGCAAAATGGGTTTTGGTAAACCCGTCATCCAGGGTATCTGCTTTGGAAAACAAGGACAGCAAACTATTGTAAACCCAATCAAGATCGAAGGGTTAGAAGGTCATCAAAACACAAGCTCAGAGTTGAGTCAACACGAGAGAAACCTAATGGCTAAAAATTTATCCAACTAACCAGGTTAGCGAGGGAACCGCGAGCTTACGGCAAAGTGGTTAGCGAGCAAACTAATGCAATTTACAGACTGAGGTTATAAACTAATGGTGTCATTTATTGCACAAACGCAAGAGGAACACAATTAAAGCCGAATCTAATTATTTTTTTAATAAGTTTGGAAATTCTACCTTTTTTCTTGACTCTTCTGGTCGCAGGTTCAAACGTTGTAATCATCAGGTAAGACATTCGGCACCAAACGTGAAAAACTTCACTGTGGTGACCCCAAAAAAACCAATGGGGAAGGGTCATCAACAGAAAACAACTGACACTAAAAAAAAATAAAAATAAAAAAAAAAAACAACAACTTGATTTTAACTTGATATTAATAAATTGAAAGAGAAAAACAGCCGAGATGATCTGTGGAAGCACTCACCTTTGAAACAGTAATTGTAGCTGTTACTGTTCACAAGGACTTAAAGTGAAATGCAATTAGGAAAAGATGTAAGTCTATTAGACTGAGAACAGAATAATCCATTGAAGCTCTGAAGATAACGCAACAGGAGGTGTTAAGGGGCAAGCGTAGCAGAATGTTTTTGCTTTTACGCCGAGTTTAACCCACCAAATTCTACATTTTTGCCCGTCTCAGTGGGAAAAATCATGGGAAACATGGGAAGCACCGTATATGTTGAGCATGCATTAAAAGAAAGAAAACAAAATCCCCAAATGTCTTTTCTTTTTGACAACGCTTGAAAAATGCACCAATAAAATGAAAAATTTGCTGTAAAATTACTTTCAGAAATTTAAAGGCATAAATAAAATTACAAAAAAGTTGTAAATATTTATGGAAATACAAAGATAGCATGAAGAAATTGTCAAATTTTGCTTGGCAAGTTATATATGTACTACAGGTTTTGAAAAAAAAAATTAATAAACTTTTCAAAAGCAACTTTCATGTTATTATTATCTCTGAAATTGGCTAAATATTTGATGACACTTGACTTACCCCCAAAGGAAAAACAGCAAAGTACTCATGAGCAACATATACAGTCGACAACCTTTTTTTTTAACATTTGTCAGTTTAAAAAAAATGGAATAATTAAATTCTGAAGGATTTTATTTCTTTACGCTCTAATCGTTAGGCTTGTTTTTGCGCCTCGTGTTCTGCCCAGAGGAACAGAGAGGATCAGGAAGAATCCGACTACCTGGGTCTCTTCAGGAAGAGGATTGCGATGTGATGGACTGTGATGGGATGATGACGCCAGGACTGTGCATGGATCGCCAAAGTGGGTCTTTTCTTTTCATACTTCTCTACGTTGAATAAAAGATTACACAGGTTGATGTCAAAAACAATTGTGCATTTGTTTTAGTAATCCTATGTTGTCCTTTAACGAGCTTTAAATGATTTTATCATAAATAAAATCTCTTAGTTATATTATGTCAAAGTATTGACAAATTGAATAAATAAAAATATACTATTTTTAGCTTCATTTTGGCACATTTTTCTTCACAATCTGAGTCATTAATGATCTATACCTTATGACTCAAAGACAAAAGTCTCTATTTTTTTCTAATTTGTCAGTTTTACTTCCCCTTTCATGTTAGTCTTATAGTCTGTCAGGATTAGATTCATCATATTTGCTTAATCCTTTAATACTGGGACACCAATGTTTATGTTCTTTGATTTACAATAACTTTTCAACCGTTAACACGATAATTCCAGTAGATTCTCACCGCTTTTCTCCTTCAGAATCTACTGGAATTATCGTGTTAATGGTTGAAAAATTACAGTATGTAAAAGATATTGTGTTAAAGTGTCACTGGCGACGCCTCAGGTGTTAAAGGGTTGACTGTAGATTTTTAATTTTCATATTATTAATATAATATTTATATCATTACAATTCGTTATCTTGATTAATATGATTTTACACGATATTTATTTAAAGAGCATTTTATATATTTTTTCGTAAGTCATACATACAAACTGACTCGGATCAACCTGCTAAAACTATACTCATCCTGTGGGACTTTCCGAACGTTTTTCCGAATATTTTGAATTCCAGATTGAAGCACGTTATTAAAAAATGAGTCCCATTCTCTGACTTGAACAACGACTCTTGATCACCGAATCTTCTGCTTTAGATATTCAGATTCGTTGTGTACCAACATTTGTTTGGAAAAACCAAACTTTTTTGACCGTTTCATGCTAGTCCCATGACTCGGCCCATTTACAGTGAATGTTTCCTAACAGAGCAGCAACCTGTCACACCATGTGGTTGCTAAGCAACACTTCCAGAAATTCACTTTGGGAATTATGACAAGAAAACAGTGAAAACAAAGTTGTTCTTGTGAAACTGCAAACTGGGTCTTTGGTTAATCTAATCCTCATTGGGCGAGTTAGCCTGACCCTAAGCCGGGGGTCTGCAACCTGCGGCTTCAGATCCACGTGTGGCTCTTTTATCTCTCCACGGTCAAACATAAAATAAGTGATGGAGACTGCTGACCCAGCCATGTCGACTGTCAGAGTCAGGAGCTGCCCAACCAAAACTACCTAAAGAAAACAAATAAACAAAGCCGGCAAACTAAGACTACCAAACCCCAAACTAAAATAACAAAACCCAGCGGTGTAAGACTGCTGAGGACAAAGAGGAGAGAAAGAATTTAAAAAAAAGAAAAAAATAGCATTTCTTAAAAGTAAGGATTATTTAATTAGCATTTATTTAATTTAGATTAGTTAAACTTATAAATTGATGACTGAGTTGCACATAGTTGATAAACTATGTAAGTTTTTACTTCCCTGTTGACCTGAAGACGTCTTGTTTGCTCAACGTTACCTCCAGAATGAACGAATTACCCTAAACTAATTATTGTAAATAGAAGGTTTGATTAGAAACCATATTAGAAGAATTGGTTTATGGTTTGTCACCATGTTTAAAGGAATTATGCTCAATTACCAACAAACCCAAACATGACTGGCAATGCAAGAAAAGAAGTCGAAAAGAAGGTATCCTGATTCTGGGAACGAATATTGAATAGGTGATGGCAGCATTCCGTGTCAGTTAGTTTTACATCTACATTTTTCTTTAATTTGTATTTTTTGAAAATAGTTTCTTGCATTAAAAAGTTGATTTACATGCTAAGATGCCTGCAGATGTGCTCCCTCTGACCACAATCCAAAAACAATTGAGTCCATCATAAATTCAAAATAGTTTGATTTTTTTTGTATTGATTTGTACCAGCTGACTTATTGCACTTAATAGAATATTAAACTCTTATTTTGAGAATTATATACTTATTTCAAGACACAATAGCTCCTAATTACAAGTGAAATATGTCTTAAAACAAGTTTTTATTTCTAATTTCAAGATAATACTTTGGCCCTATCCGTATTCTCCCCTTCTCCCTCTCCCTTAGCCCTCCTCCTTGATTTGAAGTGGCAGTTGAAGTCAAAGTGTCCGGAATTATTATTTTTTTTAAGTTTCACACTCCGAACAGAGGGGTCCAAAGGGGTCCTATCGCGAGAGTAAACTGCATCGCGCGAAGAAGCTCTTTTCTTCCCTTTGGTGCGCTCTGAACCGGAGATGTTTATATTTAAATGTAAGTAATGGCTTTATGTTGTAGTGTGACCTTCTTAAAGTTATAAAACCGCTGTTGTTATGGATATTAAACCGCTGGAAGCGCCGTGCTAATGCTAGCTGACAGGCGATGTTGATGACGTCATTGAACGGAAGTCACGTCCGAAATCCGTTTGGAGCAAGCACGGAGGGATAAACGACGGGAAAGGGCTAAGGGAGAGGGAGAAAGGGAGTATTCGGGGGGAAGTCATAAAAACTTTTTAAAAGAAATCTTACCAAGTTAAAGTACTGGTTCTATTGGCAGATTTTTTCGCTTTAAACAAGTGAAAAAATGTCTGTTTTGTTTTTTTTTATATATTTTTTACTTGTTTTGAGAAAGACATTTTTTCCAGTATATATATATATATATATATATATATGTAATTATTAATATTATTATTATTATTTTTTTTAAAGAGCTAAAAAATATATTTATCTTTGAAGTTCACGACCATTTAACCCTTGTGCTATCCCAGCCATGTTTACATTAAAAGTAGGGTCATCTGGACCCCACAAGAGAGAACACTGAACTTTTTTTTCAAGGATTTCCTTGTCCGTTGCAGACATAATAAATCCTGTCCACCTTTGTCCCGGGGAGGAAGCACACATCAATATAAAGGTGGGGTCATCTGGACCCCATAGGATAGCACAAGGGTTAAAAAAAAAACATGGGAGGGAGTAACGGGACAACGAGAAGAAGGATTCTTGACCAAAAACGTCTTTTCATGCATGCATTTAATCTTTTTTCCTACAATTTTTTTCTTTATAAAATATTTACAGGCTATCATATCCGAGGCTGAAACATAAACAAACCTCTCCATTTCATAAATATACAAAGGTGAATTCAGTCACTCACCATTCAAACATTTCACAAGCTGTTACCATGACCCGTCAACAAGGAAACACTTCAGGGCGTGTTTCAAGTAAGAGTTCAGGTTGTGTTGTTGTCCAGAAATGTTAGACTGATGTCCATTTATGAGAAGGAAGTTGACTTGTATCTTGTTTTGCTTAATTCCATGCCAAAAGTGAGGAAGACACAGAGATAGAGGCGGTCCAGAGGTGTCCAGTGTGGTCCTTAAGCAGCAGTAGAGACTTCTGTCTTGCTGGTGGAGACTGAAGTCTCATCTTCAACCATGCCACCCATTCCAATTGTAGCCAGCATGCAGTTACGGAACTGGAAGGAAGAGAAAAAAGCACCAGTAAGTCAATCAATAAATTAATACAAAATAAAAAAGCTACTCGTTTTTGTTCTTAATTGATGAAACACCGTCTAGAATTGATGCCTTGAATCATTAAAACCTATGACTTGTATTCCTATTTCTGATATTACCTGTTTGTTCATCAAAATGTAGATAATGGGGTTGAACAGGGCTGAGCTCTTTGAGAAGAAGGAAGGGATGGCCATGGACATGGCGGAGAAGGCCACTCCTCTGTTAAAGAAAAGCCAGGCTGCGTAGGAAGCATAAGGGACCCAAGCCAGGAGGAACCCCAGCACCATCAGGATGCACATACGGGTCACTTCCTTCTCGGCTTTCTGAGTGGAGGCTGAATCCTGCTGCTGGGCTGCAGCCTGGAAAGGAGGTGAAATGTATTAATAATTAATCAAATGCAACTTTTATTTATTTTTTCATTTTTACTCTCTGTTTCATAACCTTTGTGCTATCCTAAGTATGTTTACATTAAAAGTAGGGTCATCTGGACCCCACAAGAACTTTTGTTTTCGAGCATTTTTAATCTTTTCTGGTGTCTGTGGTAAACATAAAATCCTGTCCACCTTTGTCATGGGAGGGATCACACATCAATATAAGGGTCGGGTCATCTAGACCCCATTCGAGAGCACAATGGATAAGGAAAAAGTATCAGTTCTGTCATCTTATTGCTAATATTAACTTATGAACTATCTGGTGTTTATTTGGTAGAATCTATAGTATAAGAAACAAGAACTATAAAGTTTTTACATCGAGATGCCTAAAATCCTCATTTATGGCTTTCAACACACCATGGTTTCCCAAACCAGTAACAACAAAGTCATTAAACTTTCTTTTTTGAATCTGGTTGACCCCTTTTCCTTGTATGGGTCAAGATAAAATCTGTCACTGACGTCCTGTGCAGCATTTGTGACCACGTCCTTCAGACAGTGACAATCTGAATTTGGTCGCTTTAACAACGAACCAGTTTGTGTCGATGATCTCTCGTGCGAAATGGAAAAAAAGCTAAATGTGTGAAATTTAAGGCCCGGGGGCCGGATCCGGCCCTCCGGATTGTTTTATTTCATTGTTATCAATGGATTGTTGTTATCTTTCGCTTATTTCTAACTTGTATTATTTTGACAGAATATATTTTCACGGCGAGTAAAATATTGAAAGTTATTTAAGGTGGAAATTGATTTATTCTGGAATAATATTCCTGCCCTTTTTTATTCATAGTAATGTTTAAAAGTTTTTAAAGTTTTAAAAATATAAACTTAGTGTGTTCAATAAACGTGACCCGCGACCTACGGTGTGTTTTGGATTTTGGCCTCCTGTGCGATTGAGTTTGGACTAAGGTCTGGGATGAACAGGTATTAAGCCGTCTCTGGTTGCAACTTGTTCTTGGAAGCAGGAAGAATTTGACAGCAAAGATGGCTTAGGGAAGGGCTAAGCGTTGCTGGATTTGCAATCTTAAATATGACCTATTTTACATCCTTTCAGAGTAAAACATCATCCTCTCTGTGTCAACCAGGTTTTAGATGATGTGACTCCACCATAGCATAGATTTAATGGAGCTCCATTGTCGGACTTTACTGAAAACTCCTATTTATCCTCTTCATACAAATTAATATTCTAACTCTTTTTTATTTTCTAATTACAGATATAAAAGTCATTTAATTCTGAGTACGTTTCTGTGAGTCGTGAGATGCAGAAGATGCATCCCATCTGCTGCTACTGCAGGTTGTGTGACTACATCAGATATTTAGATTGTGCATTAAAATGAGCTCCTAAATTAGAGCATACAGCTTGTGCTGTTTAACCTTCAGTACTTACAGCCTTCACTGTCATCACAAGGCTGCCATAGGTGAAGAAGATGGTGCAGACAGGCACACAGAAGTGGCAGGAGAACATATACATGACGAAGCTTTCGTTGTTAAAGCCTGGGGCCAAAGTGTAATAGTCAGGTCCGCAGGAAACCTGAATGCCCTCTGGAATATACCTGTGAACGTGAAGACATAAAACATGAGACCATGTCGCTTTTTTCTTAGATATTTCTCCTGAAACTCTAGAAAAGTTCTGAAAACCTAAAACTAAAGGAATCTCTGTTTGGGAGGAATCCGAAAGAGTATTTTACTGGAATTGTCTATAATTGTATTTCAGGTTGGTTTGCTCTCATTCACATGTTTACTCCCTTAAAGACAAACTATTTTATAAAAGGCTCATGATAAAATTGAACTTAAAACAGTTTCTAAAGCCAGATTATTGAGAAAAGATGTAAAAAGATTAGAAGGAAAGCCACTAATGAGTCCCAAACGAATGAAACCTCGCCTCCAGATGTGGACGCCTCATTATCTGTTTAGTAATGTATCCGATTACCTGGACCAGCCAACCAAAGGAGGGACCGCACAGGAGCAAGCCATCATCCAGGTGAAGGCGCAGCCTGCTGCAGAGTGGGTTGCAGTGAATTTGAAACTTCCCATGGGTTTACAGACCACAATGTATCTCTCAATAGCTAAGACCACAAGAGACCACAGAGACACTTGACCTGTGGATGAAATACACAAGAGTGTGAGCATAAAGAAAACACAAATCCTACCATGCAGGATTTGTTCTTTTGCATCATTTTACCTCCGATTGTCGCAAAGAATCCCTCCATCGTACAGCCTATGGGTCCCATAGAGAAATACCCCATCATACAAGAGTAAATGGTAACGGTGAATCCAAAGCAGACCATGATCAGTCCGGCCACAGCCAAGTTCACCAGGATGAAGTTGAGAGGCTGACGGAGCTTCTTGTTCTGAGCTGTGACCACGAGCGTCAGAGCGTTGATGGGAAAGCCGGTGATGAACAGGAAAAACATGTAGAGCCCCAATAACTTGAACTGCCATGGTTCTGCCAAGTAATACTGAGGGTATTCGAAAGGACTCCTCACAAGCCCGGTCCGATTGTTCATGGGGATGTAGAAGTTCTTGCCCTCTGTGCCGTTCTCCATCTTTGCGAGTTCGGATCTGGATTAGCCAAGAAGAGTTACTCTTGAGCTCTGTCTATGCAGCTGTCCAGCTCCTTACATGTGATTCAGGAGCCATGTTTATATACCTCCTAAGGGCGTTATAAGAAGATGAGCTAAGAAGATCAGCCGATAATCTGAGTATAATCACTGGTTAATCAGTGATCCCTTTTTTCTATGTTTTTAGGACATGTTTGCTAATTAGAGGCATCTGTGTCACGGCATTATTCTGCAGGAATCAGAAGTTTTCCTGGTTTTCCATATGTGCTTAATACTGTTCTGAAATCGTCTCCTTTGCTGAAATATTCTTAAACTTTTCATCTCCGCTGCTCCTACAAATACTGTTGCAGTCTGAGGTTATAAATGACAACTTTTGTTTTATTCTAGCAGCAGTTCCTGCTCCGTTTGTCTGGAGATGGGACTCTGGTGCAGTTAGAGGGCTATATTTAATAGTATTTAAGCAAACGTTATCTCAAATTTAATAAAAATGCAAATAAATTGTGCTTCTAAGTGAGAAAAAACAGATTATTGTTTAGATTTATTTATGACGATTGTGCTATTCTGTTATCAGCTGCTAACTTTCATAAAAGATGGTTTTACTACCACATTCATGTATTTGCAATTTATCTCAAAGTGTTTTTTTTAATAACTTTTTTAACATTTACAATAATTTGCAACTGTTTTCAATTTTTTGTTGGTTTTATTTCCTTCATTTCTCATGTTTGGCACTGAATGCTTCCTTGCAGAGACACAGACAGATATTCGTCTCAACTTCACACAGTCAGTCTTGGATTACATGCGACACCTCAATCCTCAATCCACAGCAGAAAGTTTTTAAGAAGCTGCAGCAACCTACTGCTCCATATAAATCCCTGGAAGGATACGCAGAAGCGGGAAGGGTGATGTCGACTCCACTGCACATGTTGTTTAACTCATCAGTACATCAGCAAAATATTCAGTTAAAAAAAGAAGCTTTATTGTTATTTTTTAATTAAATCTCTTCAACTTTTTGCTTTTCTGCCAGCAAAACCACTGCTAGTGTCTCACTTCTCTACAGCACATTTTTAAAAAATAGAATAATAATAGCAATCCCAACAGTGTTGTTTAATAAATGTATGTTTTCTGCTTTTAATTGGATTTTATTGTTGTTTTATGACAAATCCTGTTACTAGTGAGCTACTAAAATATCTATTTTCACTTTTTTTACTACTGGAATATCTATGTACATACAGTAGGATTATACATTTTATATGTTTGACTCTTTTGGCTGGAAACCTTGAATAATTTGATTTTTTTCCTCTCCCTGGACTATTTGACTTTCTTTTTATGAATCCTTATGTGTTTTATTTGGACTAAACAAACAAACACAAGCAGAAGTTTAAATAGGAAGCTTCTTAAATTCTCTTTCTGGATCATTTTGAACTGACGACTTTGCTATTTCGCTGCCAAAAAATGGCCAGAAATGATAATTGTTTTAATCGTTAAAATGAAGCAAATCTTGTTTGGTGCAACTTTTTTTTTTTTTTGCTTTTACTGTCAAAAGACAAAGAGATAAATTGCATATTGCTGCATTCAGGGAACACCTAATTATCACGGAATCACCATGACTAATTTTGCACAGATCCTTAAAATCTAAAGTTGAGTTTAAAAGTACTACAGTAATCTGTGCCTGTTTTATTAGTTTTTAATATTGTTGAGTATTCTTCACCTAGAAAATTATTTTAGCTGCATTTAGTGTCATTAAAAGAAATGGGTGTGAAGCAGTTAAGATGAACTTTCTAAATGTCAAGGAAAGGTTTTAATTAAGAGAGGTTAAATGCAAAATAATGTGACTGAAAAGAGGCACAGACAATAAGTTTACACCCTCAACACTGTCTGTTTGATCTGTCATTATTAGGACTGAGATGTAGACCAATCAGAGCCAGAACAAGATGAGAAAACAAACACAGAGACACGTGCAGCAGGATGAAGAATGGTGGTTTAGGTTCATTTTAAACTTGTTTTAATCATTTTATTTTACTGTATTTTTAGTGTTTCTGATATTCTCAAAAAATTATGTTAAATATCTGCAAAATTGACCTTTAAATGTGTGTTGTTCCTAAAGAAGGAGAATGACCAAAAAAATTAAAGTTAACTAGAAAGGTTGCATTATCTTTGATAATGCTAGTGTGTCTTTTGCTGAAAGTAGTCACTGAAGATGCTGAAGCTGTTTGCTGAAAATGGTGATGCAATTACTTTAAGGATTTGCTGAAGATGCAAAAGATATTTACAAATTGCTACATTTTTTAAAAGACTGTGAATTTTGTTAAAAAACTCTGAAAGAGTGCAGACGGCCTAAATTTGTGAAAGATTTGTAGTAAAATTGCTTAAAAATCATTAATAAATGCCAATTTTGCAAAAAATATTTAGTGTTGCTTAAATATGAGCTAAAGTCTGAATTAGCCCAAGAAACCTTAGTAAATGCCAAATTAGCCAAAAAAAGTTAGCTTGTTGGTTAAATACTAGCTAAACTCATAAACAGCCTAAAATTACTTAGTAAACTAGTCAAAAACGTTAGCCTGTTGCTAAAAATAGAAGCTAACCTCTAAATTAGCCTATAAAAACCTCAGCAGATCAGAAATTAGCTAAAAAAAAGTTAGCATGTTGTAAACTCCAAATTATAATATAAACCTCAATAGATGCCAAAATAAAAAATCTAACACATTGCTTAAATTCTAGCTAAACTCATAAATAGCCTAAAACTACTTAGTAAACTAGTCAAAAATGTTAGCCTGTTGCTAAAAATAGAAGCTAAACTCCAAATTAGCCTTAAAGAACCTCAGTAGAACACAAATTAGCCAAAAAAAAGTTATCATGTTGTAAACTCCAAATTAGAATCTAACCAGCTCAGTGGCCTTGTGGTAGAGTGTCCGCCCTGAGATTGGAAGGTCGTGGGTTCAAATCCCGACCGAGTCATACCAAAGACTCTAAAAATGGGACCCAGTGCCTCCCTGCTTGGCACTCAGCACTAAGGAGTTGGACTGGGGGGTTAAACCACCAAATGGTTCCCGAGCGCGGCTGTGTCTGCAGCTCACCGCTCCCCCAGGGGATGGGTCAAATGCGGAGAACAAATTTCACACACCTAGGTGCGTGACAAATAGTGGGACTTTAACTTTAACTTTAAACCTCAATAGATGCCAAATTAGCCAAAAAAAAAATCTAGCACATTGCTTAAATACTAGCTAAACTCATAACTAGCCTAAAATTACCAAACCAGTCAAAAACATTAGCATGTTGCTAAATCAGAAGCTAAACTCTAAATTAGCTTAAAAAAAACTCCAGTAGATCACAAATTATCCGAAAATGTTTGCGTGTTGCTAAAATATTAGCTAAACTCAATTTTTTAAAAATTAATATAAAAGACGAAAACATAGCCATGGATATATTTGAAGGCTTGTTGCTAATCTACTTAAACCATGCAATTTGAAGACTTTCTCATTTATATCTTAAGTGGCATATGTCGCTCAATATTTTAAAAACTTTTAACGTTTATGAATACCAAAAATATAAACCACTTTAGTGTTACTTCATATGTTTTCTCCTTTTACTATTGAACATAAACACAACAACTTTGGTGTTAATAACAAATATCTTTTAAACTAAAAAAAAGCAATAAAATGATTTAATTCTGATAATAATCCGCTCTCATAGCAGATGAAGCATTTTACCATAATTTGGTTCGTTTTGTTAAAAATCTAAGCATAAATAACAAAATGTAAATATTTAAAGTTGATGAACCAATGCTACAAAACCTGTATTTATTCAAATAGCTTTTTCTCAAATTTGATCCACACATTTTTAACATGGTGAAACTGTTATATATAATTATCAACAAATTTATAATTTTTTTCAATACAGTAAGTAGTCATTTAAGAAAAGAAAATAACAATAGCTGAGCTAATCTCAATCTGAAGTGTTGAAAATTAGCAAAACATTTTCCCTCCAAAAGTGTTTTTGAGATGTCACGGGGGCAGCCATTTTGAAATGAGCAGGAAAAGCACTTCTACTGCCTCTAGTGGAATGATAATGTACTGCACAGCAGAAAACATGGACGAAGTCACATACAGGGTTTTTAATGAAAGTTTTGATCATGCTAATTATATAGGGGTCTCAGAATGACATGTATCAATTATGATACAAATGGTTAGACAGGGTTAAAAACCTCAAAATTGACCATGAAAGTTACTGATTTAATAGATAACTGTTTACAGAAGACTGGATATTATCACACAAATCTACGGACTCAAATGTTCACACAAACACAAAAAAGCTCACAGTCTCCACAAATCTGCACCCACATACACATATTTATGCAGATTCAATAGTATTTTTCTGAATTTGCATGTTTACTATGGTTCAATAGGTTTTGCTGAGACTATTTTTGTCTGCATTTAGTTTGGAAAGCTTGTGACTCCCTATGAGTTCCACACTTTCTGCACAAAAACAGTATCTATAAGAGAGAGAATCTTGATCAAAGTAGATCCTTCAGATCAGTGTGATCCTGCTGAAGACTTTACCTCCGAGAACATCAGCAGCACTTGTCACCTTTGACTCCAGGCCACTGCAGCCCCACTGGAGACCCACGAGTTTTATATCAAAGCTCCAGTCGTTAGCTGCTATCAACTGTCTTTACCTAAGAGCTGACTAATACTGTTTAACATAAACAGATGCAATTTACAAGACATTCATAATGAGGTAATCGGTTCCTGGCATGACTAATTAAATCAGGACATGATCCGTGTTGTCTAGCAGCAAAGTAAACGACGTCAACTCAATTTACCTCCACCAGATGCAAACCACGAGCCAGTAATGATGGAGTAATTGGATCCTGTTAATTAAACCAGATCCCTTCCTAATTAAACTATAGAGATGGCTTTAGGCGTGTTTGCCAAACAGTGAAATTAAAGTTAACATCCAAGTCTCCTGGAATTTCTTAGTTTTGATGGTTAATTAGATCAATTCAAAATGATTAAGTTACAAATTTACATGACAGAGTGAAGCTCAACACGGTTCTCTGAATTTAATATTCAAAAATATTGAGGATTTTTTATTTTTATTTTCAAAAAATGAATCATTTTTATTTTTTATTCCTATATTATTCAGCATTTCTGGTGCCAAACATTAGAGCACACTTTTTACAAAATACATAATTAAAAACATTGATTTTGTGTATTAAGGGAAAAAGTAGCAGTAAAAAAAAAAAAGATTTTGTCCAGATTGGGTAGTTAAAGCTGTTGAAAGTTATTTATTTTAATTGGAAATGTACACTGCAAATTTTGTCTAAGATTATTCATCATAAAACTAGTTATAAAATCTTATAGATCTTGATTTTAGATATAAACTTCTGTAAGATTATTAAAGTTTTTAAAAGAAAAATATGTACCGTCTGTAGTATTTAATTTGTAAATGTAAAAATTAGTCATTTTACCATCAAAACAAGAAAAAAAAGCGGTTGTGATTTAAGGACAAGAAAATGTTTTAAATTTAAGTTTATTTTAGATGCTATCACATTTGCGAAACTTGAAATAAGTACTTCACACATATTCCAAAAGTGCATTTGAATACTGATTTGAACAGTCTTTACAGTATTTACAGGTCGTAGACAATACCTTTTAATCAAGCTCCTATATTCAAGTTTTCAATCATATTTATTTTTTATTCTCATATTATTCAGGATTTCTAGTGGAATTTATCCGTCTTAAAAGGTTTTAGAATTTGCTGTAAAAACCTGCATTAAAACTTGTAATTTTAGGAATAAGATACATTATATTAAAGTATTTGAATTATTCCATTTCATACGTATTTTTTTTTAAATTTACTAGAATACCTGCAGTTTCTAATAAATATTTCTGATCTTAGGTCTAATTTATTTTATTTTTTGCCTCCATTTAACTAAACTATTGTGTCAGGTCACTTTATAAGATGTGTTTAATAATCAAAAACACAACAGAACTTATTATGCTTTTTTTTAAAAATATAAAATATAATTGTTTGTGGATGATCAAATTCTGAATTACAAAAAAGAAAAAAAAATCTATGGATTTAAAAAAAAAAAAAGCGTTAAAATTCTAGCGAACAATGAAGCATTAAGTTTGGGCACCCTGAGGGATTCTAATGCCTATCCAAATAACCAGATTAGTGGCGGGGTGAAGGAAGTTTGGGAGCACCTGAGGTAATCCCTTTACAGGTAGGACCTGCCGGTGATGATGAATGCGAGCTTACACCGTTAGAGATGCAGAATCCCATTAACTCTCTACATTTTCAGAAAATGACCTCATGAAGTGAATCAAAAGCTTCAATTTCCCCCCAAAATCTGTGTTTTTGTCTTTACTGTTGCACTGATAATGGAAGTGTTGGAGGAGTTAAACTGCCAAGACAGTTTTTACAGTGAAATGGATGAAACGTTCAGCCTGCAGAACTCAAGAAACTATTTTCTTTGAGTTTTTAAAATTAATTTGACAATTTGTTTTTTTGTTTGTTCATTTTAGGTAAAACCATTTATAGCGGTCAAAAAACGAAAAACACTAAAATAATGATGGAAATGAAGGACGTAAAAAAATAAAAAGTGTTCATTTTGAAGTTAAATTCATTTTATTTAAAAAACTATTTCACAATAACTTTGAGAAAATCCGAAATTAAATAAAACATTTTAATTTTGAACAGACAATAGTAAATCTGAATCACATTCGTATTAAATTGTGATGTAAATGTAAACGTGTCCCTAAATAAACTATTTGACATATTTCTGGAAATTATATGTGAGTAAAAATGATTTTCTACAAAGAAAAAAAAAAACAAAAAACATTTTCTTTAATCAATCAATCAATTATTTTATCTATATAGAACTTTTCATCAACACAAGTTGCTTAACAAAAAGACGTATCGAGTCATGGAAAAATTAGGATGTTCTGTTTAAAGTTTGTATATCTTCCCTCATATTTGGACACAAACACATTTATCATCACTGAGTGATCCATAACTTTATTTTAAAATGTTTTTAAAATCCCTTTTGAAAATTACTATGAAATAAAATGTAATGTTGTCATGTGGTTTACAGAAGCTTTTTGTTATAAATGAAGTAAATAGCAGAAGAAATTATAACTTTAAGGAATCTAAAGTAAAAACTACACTTAAAAATATTGGATTTGTTAGATAATGACATGAACAAATGTTTAAGTAAGTTTAAATGAAAAAACAAAATGATTGATTTTTGGGCAGCATGATGTAAATATTTCAGATTTTATTATTATAATTATAGATTTTATTTTGTGTTTGTTTTGATGATATCCACTTATTTAGTCATATATTTGTATCATATGAAATAAGAATGGAGTACAGGTTTGTAAGTCTTTGCTCTTCATCCAACTCCTGTTCTTTATGTAGATTTAGTGTGCATTCTAACTGAAAGAAAATTAAAAAAATAAATATAATTTTATTAGAATGTCAAAAAAGTGTCTCAATGACGAGATTTCAACCAAAGGAGTAAAAAAAGCTAAAATCTTTGACCTCCATTAAAATGTGAATTTTTGTTCAAATCTTTTTTTTAACATTAACAATCATGTTTTAGCTTAATTTTAATTAAATCACTTTGTTTTTTAGAAATTTTAAAACTAGGATTGGACACTGATGTTTTTTAAGAAAAAAAAATAATTAAAACAATAAAAAGTCATAAGATAGAAAGCAGCAACAATAAAAAAAATCTAGAAAAAATTCTGTAAAAAATAGTGGTTAATAATAATTTTGAACTGTTGTTATACTTTGTTAATAAAAGCAAAAAAAAAGAACATAATTTATTTTAAAAATCTTAAAATTTTTATTTTTCCTTTGAACTTTTTTTCAAGTCAAATCATGAAGGAAATCTCTAATTTCCACCAACTTAAAATAAAACTGGTGCAACATGTGACCCTTTTTACAAGATTATGAACCACTTTTATCATAATTTAATTCAAAGTTGAACATAATTCTATGTTATGCATATAAAATAAAATAATTGATTTTAAAGATACATTCTCTTTCTGTGTGTCTCTGGAATTCGTTGCTGATTACACGATATTTTACAGAAATCTCTTCAACGATATAATAATTTGGTCGATTCTGGGGGTTATTTTAATAAAGGTGAGACAGTTTGGCTTGAAGACTTAATTATCTCAAATTTTTTTTCCAGCAATTTGGATATTATGTTTATTTATGTGTTTTTTGTGCTTTGAATTAACAGAATGTGATTTGTGGAAACAACTTTAATAACTAAACCGTATTGAAATTAAATATTTGTACAGGAATTCTAGTTTTGTTCTAGAATTCTACTGTAGTTTCCTAACATAGATTGAAGAAAATGTATCATTTAACCCCTTAATGCCTAAATTTATTCCACGCTTTGAAAAAAAATATTCACTTATGTTTTCGCTTTTAAGTAAATTTTATAGCTTATTTGATTTGTTGCCTTTTTCAGACAACATGCAATAATTGAATAGTTTATATAGTGTTTATTACTGGCTGTATTTTAAAAAATCTGAAAAATTCTCTCTGAAAAGTCACTTTTATATTTATTTACTTTACAAAATTTTCCTTACAACCAGAGAGATCCACAAATGAACAGGTTGTAAAAGATCATTAGAATGTTAAATGATGCCATTAATATTGCTGATTATCTACTGTTTCCCTATTTATAGATTCAAAGACTTTATTGTAATTGCAGAGGTAATAAAACTGCAGGTGGTCCTCCAGCAGAACGCTCAAAAGGACTAAAAATCATTCATATTCATTCTTTCTTTCACAATAGAATCTAACCTTAAACAATATGAAGCATCCCGTCAGGTTTATACGTAATTAAAGCGGACAATGTTCCAATTACATCAAGAAACATATTTCCTGATTGCTAAAAAGATGTTGTGATGAAAAGACTTCCTGGTCAGAAAACCATCTGTCACCAGCTTTCATAAGACTGACCATTCCCACCAGGGGGATTTCCAGATCAAGAAGCTTGTGTTCATCCGCTTAGCATCCAAAAATTGTCACCAGCAAGCTGTTAAACCGGAGGGGTTTCAATCCTTCAATCCTTACAAATTGGATTCACACCTTGTGCGCAAGTCAGAGGTGATAAGTAGGCTAGGAAGTCTGGAAGTCAAGGTGGGTGTTGGAGGTGACTCCAAATAAATTCATTAAGAGTGGTCATCCTGTGCTGGATTTAACACTTTTATGTATTTTAAAAAATAGATTCAGTTTACAGAGGAAAAGCTGTCATTGGACCAATGATCTGTCACTAAAATGAACCCGTTGTGCTCAGAAAATGTGAAATTGGTATTTAGATATTTGTATGTTGGATGGTATTAACCCTTTAACTATATGCTCAACCAAACATTAGAGCACACTGTTTACAAAATACATAATTAAAAATGTTGATTTTGTGTATTAAGGGAAAAAGCAGCAGAAAAAAAATGATTTAGTCCAGATTGGGGAGTTAAAGCTGTTGAAAGTGATTTATTTTAATTGGAAATGTACACTGCAAATTTTGTCTAAGACTATTCATCATAAAACTAGTTATAAAATCTTATAGATCTTGATTTTAGATATAAACTTGTGTAAGATTATTAAACTTTTTTAAAGAAAAATATGTACCGTCTGTCCTATTTAATTTGTAAATTTGTCATTTTACATGCAAAACAAGAAAGAAAAACTGCAGTTGTGATTTAAGGACAAGAAAATGATTTAATTTAAGTTTATTTTAGATGCTATCACTTTTGCAAAACTTGAAATATTCCAAAATATTCCAAAATATTTTTGCAATATGTACAGATCGTAGACAGTACCAATACCTTTTAACTATATTCTAGTTTTTAGAGTTTTTTTGTCTTAAATTATTGCCTAAAATAAGTGTTTTTTGGCTACTTTCGAGATTTAACCTAAGGTATTATTTCTAAAATCAAGAAATCTTGTCAAGTAAAATTCACAAGCTGCCTTAGTAGATAATTCGACTTGTTTCTAATTGATTTCTACTAAAATAAATACTTTTTCTAGAATTAAGATGGCGTTTTCACATGTTCAGTGATACAATAAATCAGCACAAACGTTCATTTTTAGCTGTAGAACATGTTGTTAAATTGATTTGCTGCCTCATAATTGGCACTTTCTATTATTTCTATGTGTTGATGCATTAGTTAAAAGTTAAATATGAGGCGACAATAACACCAAACCTTTTAATTCACCTTAAAATAGATGAAACCAGGAATTAGGAGGGTTCAATTGTCAGGTTTACAGTTAGCATAAATGCAGGAAAGCTAAAAACAACAGAAACAATTCAGCAACAAATAACTAATAAATAAATGATGCCACCTGAACATCTTTTTACACTTTTTTAAATTGTGTTTCATCATTTTCTAATGTTTTCTTTCCATTTTTGTACTTTTAGACGTGCACATTTTATTTTTTATTTTTTTCTCGCCGCTGACCTAAATAGAAGCATCTCTAGAAGGGGCTTCTTCTATTTTTCTATTTTTTTTTATTTATTTTTAGTGCAGTTAGTCTAGAACAGGGATGGGCAAAATCCGGCCCGGGGGCCAAAAACTAAATAATATGGCCCCCCAAACGGGATAAATTGTAATGATAATCCAAATTTGTTTTATTTTCTCTATTGAACACTATGAATACATATACATTTGTTCATGTATAGGAAGTTAATCCATATTTATGTGGAAGATTTGTCATTTTTGTCTGTTTTCCGAGTCAAAAGGTAATTTTTCTGATCATTCCAACACCTTATAAACGCAGCATTTCACCAAGTTTCTGTTTTTCTCTGAACAATTTCAAACTATTGGTCCAACTGGCACTAAAATAAGAACTAAAGTCACAGTTTTAAAATAAAACGGTTCTGTTTTATTATATATATATATATGTTTTTAATAAAAAATAAGGTGTTTTCATCCATTTGATGTTATTTCTTTCTTTTATGAAGTGGATTACCAAAACACATCTGCCCCTAGTCTGACTCTTTAGTGAAATTAGAGCCTTTTGTGGCCCACAAGTCATAAAGTTAACCCACCTCTGTTCTAGAAGAAAGGAGAACATTCAAATATAAAGGAAAGTGGACAAAATCCCCCTAAAAATAATACCTGCAAACAGAGAAGTTCAGATAAATTTCGGGCAATTCTTTATTTTACTAAACTTATTTTTTGCTTTGTCTTAATCTAGTTCAGTTAAATCTTCTGTTAAAGACGCTTTCATTTTTCTTTTTTTTTCTCATGCAAAGTTACTGGGGGGTCAAACTGAAGATCTGCTTGTTTCGGGGCATCTGGTGTTGCAGGGATCTGAGCAGCTGAGCGCTAAATGAGATTTCCAAAAGCTTGACCAAGGTGAGAAGGTCCAAGAAAGCTTAGATCACTGGGGCGCCCTGTCACATCTCTGCATTCATGCGTAAACAGCAGCTAATTGGACTTAGCACCTCGCGCTGCAGCTCCAGCTACTTAACACACTTGTTGGAGACTAGAGGGCATTGAAACTGTAACAGGAAGCAAACAGGAACTGCAGATAATCTGTCAGTGGGTAACTAAGACACGTTACGTGAGTGACACAGAACAGTTTGTAACCCACTTTTCAGCATTTCGGTTTGCAAACTTGTCAATTTAATTGTGGAAAATCTTGTGTTATTTTATAACAATGATTTTGTTTAGCTATAAAGTTATCAGATTCTGAATATACAGTGAATTCATATGCAGACTACTGTTTGTACTAGTCGTTTTTTTAGTTTTCAACCACAAGTTTGGCAAAAATTAACATGTTAACATCATTCTGGATGGAAGATT
>NC_050516.1:34318503-34320686 GCF_002922805.2 Oryzias melastigma
AATTTTGTCTAAGATTATTCATCATAAAACTAGTTATAAAATCTTATAGATCTTGATTTTAGATATAAACTTGTGTAAGATTATTAAAAAAATTTTAAGAAAAATATGTCTGTCCTATTTAATTTGTAAATTTGTCATTTTACATGCAAAACAAGAAAGAAAAACTGCAGTTGTGATTTAAGGACAAGAAAATGTCTTAATTTAAGTTTATTTTAGATGCTATCACTTTTGCAAAACTTGAAATATTCCAAAATATTTTTACAATATGTACAGATCGTAGACAGTACCAATACCTTTTAACTATATTCTGATGCCACCTGAACATCTTTTTACACTTTTTTTATTGTGTTTCATCGTTTTCTAATGTTTTCTTTCCATTTTTGTACTTTTAGACGTGCACATTTTAGTTGATTTTTCTCACCGCTGACCTAAATAGAAGCATCTCTTGAAGGGGCTTCTTCTATTTTTCTATTATTTATTTATTTATTTTTTTTTTTGTGCAGTCAGTCTAGAACAGGGATGGGCAAAATCCGGCCCGTTAAACTAAGTAATATGGCCCCCCAAACGGGATAAATTGTAATGATAATCCAAATTTGTTTTATTTTCTTCATGGAACACTATGAATACATATACATTTGTTCATTTATAGGAAGTTAATCCATATTTATGTGGAAGATTTATCATTTTTGTCTGTTTTCCATCCATCCATCCATCCATCTTCTTGACCGCTTCTTCCCTTTCGGGGTCGCGGGGGTGCCGGAGCCTATCCCGGCTACTGATGGGCGAAGGCGGGGTACACCCTGGACAGGTCGCCAGTCTGTCTCAGGGCCTCAATCACACATACATTCACTCTCACATTCACACCTAGGGGCAATTTAGAGTCACCAATCAACCTATGAAGCATGTTTTTGGACGGTGGGAGGAAGTCGGAGTCCCCGGTGAAAACCCACGCATGCACGGGGAGAACATGCAAACTCCACACAGAAAGGTCCCAGCCGGGAGTCGAACCGGGGCCTTCTCGCTGTGAGGCAAGAGCGCTAACCACTGCGCCACCGTGCAGCCTTTTGTCTGTTTTCCGAGTCAAAAAGTAATTTTTTTTGATAATTCCAGCATCTTATAAACGCAGCATTTCACCAAGTTTCTGTTTTTCTCTGAACAATTTCAAACTATTGGTCCAATTGGCACTAAAATAAGAACTAAAGTCACAGTTTTGAAATAAAATGGCTCTGTTTTCTTATGTTTATATATGTTTTTAATCAAAAATAAGGTGTTTTCATCCATTTTATGTTATTTCTTTCTTTTATGAAGTGAATTACCAAAACACTCCACATATCTGGTCTGACTCTTTAGTGAAATTAGAGCTCTTTGAGGCCCACAAGTCAAAAAGTTAACCCACCTCTGTTCTAGAAGAAAGGAGAACATTCAAATATAAAAGAAAGTGGACAAAATCCCCCCCAAAAATAATACCTGCTAACAGAGAAGTTCAGATAAATTTCGGGCAATTCTTTATTTTACTAAACTTATTTTTTGCTTTGTCTTAATCTAGTTCAGTTAAAAATCTGTTAAAGACGCTTTCATTTTTTTTTTTTTTTTCTCATGCAAAGTTACTGGGGGGTCAAACTGAAGATCTGCTTGTTTCGGGGCATCTGGTGTCGCAGGGATCTGAGCAGCTGAGCGCTAAATGAGATTTCCAAAAGCTCGACCAAGGTGAGAAGGTCCAAGAAAGCTTAGATCACTGGGGTGCCCTGTCACATCTCTGCATTCATGCGTAAACAGCAGCTAATTGGACTTAGCACCTCGCGCTGCAGCTCCAGCTACTTAACACACTTGTTGGAGACTAGAGGGCATTGAAACTGTAACAGGAAGCAAACAGGAACTGCAGATAATCTGTCAGTGGGTAACTAAGACACGTTACGTGAGTGACACAGAACAGTTTGTAACCCACTTTTCAGCATTTTGGTTTGCAAACTTGTCAATTTAATTGTGGAAAATCTTGTGTTATTTTATAACAATGATTTTGTTTAGCTATAAAGTTATCAGATTCTGATTATACAGTGAATTCATATGCAGAATACTGTTTTTACTAGTTGTTTTTTTAGTTTTCAACCACAAGTTTGGCAAAAATTAGCATGTTAACATCATTCTGGATGGAAGATTTAAGCTAAAAATGAAGATTAAATTGT
>NC_050516.1:34320781-34321980 GCF_002922805.2 Oryzias melastigma
AACTGACATAATGCTGTTTCTTTTTTAAAAATCAATAAAGTGTTAATCCTGGTTCATTAAAAATGATGCAGAGTACTAAAAAAATGAACATTTCATTTTAATTATATAATATCTTATGTTATTATATTACAATGTTTTTTTAACCAATTAAGTTGTGCAATTTTGTCAGATTCTGAATATACAGAGTAAATTTATATGCAAAAAACTGAGTTTATCTCTTATTATTAGCACTTAATAAGTACTAGTTGTTCTGTTTTTTTTTTAATTTTCATCCACAAATTTGGCAAAAACAACCCAAAATTAGCATATTAACATCCTTCTGGATGGAAGATTTGAGCTAAAAACGAAGGTTAAATTGTTCCAACTCATAAAACAGAATTATTTTTGAGTCATTCTCTTTCAAAAACCTGACCAAAAAAATTATAACCAGCTTTAAATTGCTAAATAAAATAAGAAAAACTGACATAATGTTGTTTCTTTAATGCAATGATGCAAAGAGTACTAAAAACACGTGAACATTTCGTTTTAATTGTTTAATATCTTTTGTTATTTCATTACAGTGAATTTTTTAATGATGAAATTATGCAATTTCGTCTTGAAAAATGTACAGATTTTGAATTTACAGAGTGAATTCATATGGAGAATATTGACTTTGTCTCTTATTAGAAGGATTAGTTATAAGTCGTAGTTAGTCTTTTAGTTTACAGCCACAAATTTGGCCATAACAACTCAAAGTTAGCATGTTAACATCACTCTGGATGGAAGATTCAAGCTCAAAACGAAGATTAAATTGTTCAAATCATAAAGAATACTGTATTTTCCAGACTATAAGTCGCTGTTTTTTTTCCCATAGCTTAGCTAGGGTTGCTATTCATACTCAGGGGTGACTTATTTGTGTTTTTTTTTATTTTTTAAACATAAATAGGCTCATATATTTCCCATAGCATAGCAAAATTGAAGATGAGATCTCCTTTCTGTCTCATTTATGTCTCCTAGACATGAATGAGAACTGTTTGAGACAAAACAGGCTTCCTCACTCTTCTCGAATGTTTCTCCTGAGAAATAAGTCTCACAGTGAGCACTGTCGGAGATCTCAAAATTCTCTCACAACTGTCTCTTCTTCACATCTCAGTTAAGAGAAAGATGAGACGTATTTCAGCGTTCTCAAGTATGTCTCAATTTGTTCTCTTTACTTTCTC
>NC_050516.1:34322330-34344000 GCF_002922805.2 Oryzias melastigma
CAGAATCCTTCAACCACGAGGACCAACAACCAACCATCTCTGGACCTCTCTGCTCAGCTGCCCCACAGCCACAGACTCGGTTCTACCTGCTCACCGTGTCCTCCAGCTCCAGAAGGACAAAGTAACGCCACTCACCTCCCCATGTTTCCAGCGCTTGGGTCCTTCTGGCCTCATGAAACCATGACAACGACTTCAGTAAGTTTTCATCATTTTCGTTTCGTTTTCATCAAAACTGTTTTACTGTAGTCAGAATAACCCGAGTGAACGTACTAAGACAGCAGCAGTGTAGAGTAGAGTCCATTCACACCGGCCTTTCTCTCTTAGACATGGACGGAGATTCAGTTTCTGGACAGAAGAGGCATTGCTGCTTCTGCAGGAACTCTGCAGCTGATCTTCAGGTTCCAGAGACGACCACCTCCACACCTGAAGTCCAACCAGACAGGTGAGAGGGGGGGCGACAATTACAACATTAGTAGAATGTGATTGTGATCACACAGTGTTAATGTAGAGACTATTCAGCTCAATGGAGGTTTATATACATGGTAACAATCTTCATGTAATGTGAGAATCAAATCTTCCATTAATGCTGATGCTGGCAGGTGTTTTCATGAAATTCTCAGTTATTAGATTAATTATACGTTTTAATTCCACAGAGGAAAATGGTCAAATGTTTGTCATTTGTATATTTACATTTATCAATACAATATTTGGCCAAAATAAGAAATAAGGTAAGAAGGTTTGGTTGGTCTTCAAAGTCAAACAAGGAGAACATTTCTGAAACAAATGGATTTAGGTTTCAATAGGATTGATGCAAAAGGAACAGCTTGGGTCAAAATACTTAAGAAATCTTTGGAAAATAAGATGTTAACTACAGTAAGAAGGAAAATAAAGACATAAAAAAGAAGGGAACAATAACCAAACAGATTTGTTGAAAGGTTATGAGGGACGTTTTTGAGGATTTCATGGTTCTTAATGAGACATCATATGTTTTGAATCTGTTTATAAAACAGGACGTTTACAATCTTTCCATTAACAACGAATACTACATTTCTTAATTAGTAAAATAATATTCATAGTTGTGAATTAATTATGTGTAAATGTTAATACGTCTGAGGCACAAAAAGGGTGAATGTAAAGTTAAAGATTATTTCAATTTCTGAGGTTTCTCCAAAAATCTTGGAATGTGAACATGGGAACAATAAACGCTCCTGTTTCATCATCTAAATTACAAAAAATGTGCAGAGTTCAACACAATCTGCTTTTAAAAAATTCAGCAAAAGGACAGATTTTATTAATCAGTTTGAAATGGGATTCTTTGATTTTTGGTAAAATAGGTCATTTAATAAACTTCAAATGGCTCTAATTATTGTATTGTCCCTACATTGACTTTATAGAGACAATTGTCACATCCAGATCTGCAACTTTTTACTTAACTACACACAGAATAACACATAACTTTATGAAACAGAGTTTTCGAACAAACATAGGAGGAATTAAATAACAAACAAACAAACAAAACTAATTAAATGAATACAGATCTGAGCAGTGAGGCAAAGAACAAAAACATGCTTCACATTGCTACAAAAGGGAAGTTTTAGTTCATCATACATTGTTCTTATTTTTGGTTCCTTGAGGAGCTTCAGCAATTCTAAATATAGTTTGAATTTGTTGGTAAATATTCTACATTTTGGGGAGTCTTTATACATTTATATTTGTGACAATTGATTACATTTTCAGGATGACATTTCTTCTCATTTATTTTCTAATATGATGTCAAATATGATGGGGTTTGATGGAAATGTTGTGGGAAAATCTCTCCCAGCCAATTATGTGGCTCTTCCCAAAATATTTGTATTTGGGGACAAAAATAAAATAAATTAAGAGCTGTGTGGTTTCTATTTCTTTTTCACAGAATGCACACATACTATCATTCATATTAAACCATAATCTGAAAGATAAATAAACATAATTTAGTATTTCACAATGAGTTTCTTTACATTAAGAATAAATATGAATTTTACATATCAACTTCTGAATGTATTCACTATATCTTGATTTATGTAAAATTTTATTTTTTATTAGGTTTCTGACATACATATTGCACTTTGAGGTCCTATTAATTGATTATTATTTTTTTATTCTAATATTTAAACATTTCTTATGATGCCTTTGTAAAAACATTTTATTACAACTGTATTTGCAATCCTCTGTATTTTGTGTTTCTTTTTTGTTCCATGTCTTCAGTTCTGAAAATAAAGTTATAAAAACTAACTAAATAAACAAATGACTCAATGGGCTACCCGATCACCCAGCTGCCGCAAATCGTGTTAAAACTGTCAACCAGCGCCGAGTAATAAAGTTTTTTTTAAAAAAAGTTCGCGCAGAAAGGAAGTCCCGCAATACATATGCGCGTGATTAGGGCGTGGTTAGGGAAAGGGGATCGGGTACTTGTCGCTGCATGTTCAGTTTGCGGAAGCCAAACGGTTGCACCGCTCACCCCGCATGCGCGAACCATACGTCACTGACAGTGACAAGCCCCTCCCCCGGCCCCGGTATCTGTGCAGAGCCGAGTCCGCCTAGGTCATCTCAAACACAATAATATGTTTTTTTTTTAATTCAAACACAATGTCAGTACAACATTTAGTGCAACACTCAAGAACATTTCAAAGACAAACAAACAAAACAGAATGATCAATATAATTTATATGGTAATAAAAAGATTGTGTTCCATTTATTTCTGTCTAAATATGGCCATCTATGTTTGCATTCAAGGTTTGAATAATAACTCACTGGACTCTAATAAACTTGTTTGTGGACTTCTTAACAACCAGATCAATTCCCTGAACTAAAATCAATATTTGAGTTAAATTGAAGTCTTCATATTTTACCTTTTTTGCTATTAAATATATATTATGTGGAATCAAGCCATTAACCAAATTCTTTCTGAGGTATAACAACATTGTATTTGCGTAAAAAACTTTCACAGGTGCCGATTTCCTCTATCATCAAATAGCTGATTTACTGTAATCATTTTATTGGCACACCAGTTTTGTAGAAATAAACTTTTGTTTTTGTGTAACAATTGTTCCACAAAATGCAATTGTGAGGAGAAAAGTTGTGTTTGAACATAACAGTCCAGCATAACAGAGCTTGTTGGTGAAAATTGTCCAATCTAACAGGAGTTTTCTGACACAAAATGGACATTTCAGTAAAAAAAAATTAGACCTCGTAAATTACTAAATAAATAGTTTGGGACAATATTCCATAAACTATTGGGATTCTCAAGAGATCCACTTAATTTTCAAAACCTGATTGAAAACAGTAAAAGTCAAAACCTCTAATCCCCCATCAGCTGAAGAGTTTGACAGGACGTTTTTCTGAACTTTATGGGTTTTGTTTTTCCACAGAAAACTAAACAGAATTTGATCCAGATCAGAACACGGAGTTTTAGTGACATCTAGTGGCGAGAAAACATATGACGCTCTGGACATCCTTCTGCTTTAGTTAGAAGTACTCGACCATGAATGGACAAATCTCTAGTTAACCAGCTGTTAAACTTCTTTCTAATAGTTTCAGTAACAGGGCTAAAGTTATCCTCCATATTTTTACCTTCTTGATAAGTAACAGTTTTTTTCTCACAGGAATACCACAAACTTCCTCATCAGTAACATTATTTACAGGTCAAATTTCACATTTTTTTAAATTAGGTTTTAATCCAGAAATGCTTGAAAAGAGAGAAACAGCAGATAAAACCTCAAGGATTTCGCTGACATTATTTTAAAAATCGTGGCATCATCTGCAGATTTTTAATTTTTTTTTTTTTTTTAATTTATTGGGTCTCCTCTCCTTACTAGTAAGATTTAATTTGATATAGATGGATTTATGATCAGTCAGTATGGCTGGAAAAATGTTTACATCTGTCACTTTTCTTTCCAATTCTTTGGAAATCAACAAAAAAAAAATCAATTTCAATGTTTTAATCTCCAGATATCAGATACATTCAAGCGGCTTGAAAAGTCAGTCAGATAATGATTTGAAGAAGAATAAGACAAAAGGACCAATCATGCCAGTCAGGGTGCTAACGTACGGGCACACCCGTATACGCTTACACAGGCATGTCCGTCCGTCTCTGCAGTCTAACCCAGTCAGTCTAACCCAGTCGCAAGCTCCTGAGCCACTAACCACAGCGCCTATACCCACTGCAGGCGGCTCCCTGACAGCACAACTGATCCCAGTACGCGCGAAGTCGCTCAGAGGTATATATACCCTGCATATGGTAGTACGTTCCAAACATGAGGTTTTAACGCTAATATTTTTTTTTTATCGCTGCAATGTGTTGGAAAATTTGAATTACACACTATATGCTACTTATAAATGAAATATGACGACAAAAAATATATTTTTACTTTTACAAAGATACAGTTTCGGCCGCAGTGCATGTTGGGAGGCGTGAAGCATGCCCGCTGGACTGCGGTTAGACCCCTTCCTGCCGTCACATGGAGGTAGATTGATAGACGCGTCATTCACGGATCCGGGGGTAACCAGCGGCGCCGCCATGTAGCAGGAGTCAAGCTAAGCTAGCTCTACGTGCTAAAGTAGCAATAGTCGACGGAGAACCGGAACCATGCCGGTTGTTTGTTTTGCCTTCGGATACAACCGGAAATCTTTAGGTAGCGGATCACGTGGAATGACCTTTGACGAGTAAGTTGTAACATTTGTTTGTTATTAGAGCAGGTATTTAAGTCCGTGTAATAGTAAACAAAGTCACGTGGCTAACAAAGACATGCTAACGGCAGAAACTGTTCCTCTTCGTATTCTCTTTTGCTATGTTGTTGGTCTTTTCTCCACTATCCGATAAGGTTTGTAGCGATAGGAATTGCTTGTTTTTTTGGAGAACAATCAGAATAAAATCCGGAATTAAATGATGACGAATTTCTCTGTTTAGATATTAAATTATTTTATGTACATCATGTCCTCCATCATGAGAAAAATGCTACAAGAACATGTTAAAAACACATAATTTTCATTAGAGTGGGTGTTAAACTTCTATTTCATCATAAAGGTTAATCTAGTAATTGAGAGTAAATGTTTTTCATCTCTTCGTGTTTCTGTGTATTCTAATATATTTTTGAAATAAGACGTTTTCAAATGATTTCTTTGTAATGAAAAAGTACTTGATACTTTGAGGCATTTTGATCATCATATTGATCAAACATTTCCTGTTGAAGAGCAGAGCTTCCACCTGCTTCACCAGAAGAACAGAGATGTCCTCAGAGGACAGTGAAGGTCAGAGCAGCAGATCATGTGATGCATCAGAACTACAGAGAAACGTGTCAGTCTGTTTGTTCAAGCTGAAACTGGTCAGAAATGTGTTTTTACTCAGGAAGTAGATTACAGAGTTCAGGATGAACGGCCGATATTTGAGGTCTTAATGTTTATGTTCCATAAAATCCAGCTGCACCACACGGGCGACCCTGAAGCTTCAGAGTGCTGTCACATGCAAGAGGTTGTGCACAAAATGTTATTTTGTCATTTTACTGGAAAATGTTTATTTTACTAATTAGTATCAATCCCTGTAGGAAACCTTCAGGTCAGAGGTCGTGTGGATTTTTCCAGCTTGGAGCAGACAGACAGCTCAAGCTGACCACTACCTGCTTTGTGTGAGTGTCCTCGGTCTTTGTTTTTAGTAGGATAGAGAAGAAAGATGAGAGGTTGATGTGTCGTGTTTGGATAGACTGTCTAACAGCAGCCTGGATCTCAGGCTGAAAGGTTCAACATGGAACCTGGTTAACAGATTTAAAGGTTCAGCATGGAGCCACATCTCAGAATACTTTATTTATTGATCTATTTTGACAGGTAAACATTTGATTTGTGTGTTATTTGTATTCTCTGCAGTACCAGGAGAATCTTTGACCCTGTTTGGAGAACTGGAAGAGACCTTCAGGTGTGTTAATACAAACTTCTGAAAGCTCATTGAATACATAATAATGTAATTAAAAACTATCAGGTTCACGTCAGCTCTCTTTATTTAAGTTCTCCCTTTTTCTTCGTCAGTTCTTTTCTCAGCAGATGTCAGGCAGCTGCTGCAGCATTTCATGCTGATGTGAGTATTTTCTTCCTGTTACTTGATTATAATGTTTCAACATGCTAAAATAAATGTATTTTGCTTTCCAATAAGCTCTCTGCATCAGCACCTCGTCTGAAATGACATTCAGTGGAGTAAGTTTCCTCAGAAAGTTCCACCAAAACACCAGTGCCAGTCTTCAGATTCTATTTTCTTTCCTTAGAGCTGTTTATACTTCATCACATCCGTCTCATCCACAATCACACGCTTTAGTTCAGACTAATGTCGGCTGGTTTTGCTTGTGACTGTCCAAAAAACCTGCCATGAACTTCTGAGAGGTGTTTATGTTTTTCTAGTACTGCGATCGTCTCCAGCGTTTATATTTTAATCTGAAAAACTTACTGTGTTTGTGAATGCGCAGACTCATGAAAGGTGGAGGGGACGTGATGTGCTCCTCCACTAAATAGAGTTGGACAATAGAAAAGGTGAAAAATAAAATTAAAATTAAAAAGGGGCAAGTTTCATTCTGGAGTGCTGCCAAATCTAAAATACAAGAAATGTCTTTCCAGTAACTTGTTTTTCTATCTCGTTGTCCGCTCACACACAGACATATTTCCAGCGCTTGGGTCCTTCTGGCATCATGAAACCATGACAACGACTTCAGTAAGTTTTCATCATTTTCAGCCTTCAGAGATATTTTCCTGGACAGAGTTTTCTGCGTAGTCACGTACTCTAATCGCTGAAATAAATTAAAGTTAAATGACAGGATTTGCCCGTGATTTCAGTTTGGGCTTTAAATTCCAGTCACGTGTGACATCACCAGCTGGTGTCACATTCTGCTCCGACTCGAGCGATTACGAATCACTCAGAAGTATAAATCAACCTTAAGGGGGAAACGCCAGCAATCCGGCTGTGGTGGATTCAACTAATGGAAAGGCTTTTCACAGATGGGTGTGGCTGCTGCTGCTGCTCCATCATATCACGGTTCTCCAAGCTGTGGATATTTGCAGTTCTGGCACAGAGCAGACATCAGCTCACACAAATGTTAATGAAAACTGTTTTACTACAGTCAGAATAACCCGAGTGAACGTACTAAGACAGCAGCAGTGTAGAGTAGAGTCCATTCACACCGGCCTTTCTCTCTTAGACATGGACGGAGATTCAGTTTCTGGACAGAAGAGGCATTGCTGCTTCTGCAGGAACTCTGCAGCTGATCTTCAGGTTCCAGAGATGACCACCTCCACACCTGAAGTCCAGTCAGACAGGTGAGAGGGGGGGCAACAATTACAACATTAGTAGAATGTGATTGTGATCACACAATGTTAAAGGGTTAGTAATGCCCTGGGACAAAGCTAAAATAAGTATCCAGATATATTCCATATGTTCTAATGTATCAAAAATAACAAATAATTACCGTTGACAAACGCAGGTTTTTGTAAAATTTGACAAAATCAACGACAAATCACACTTGCATTTCGCCCTGCTTCAGAAACGGCTCGATTTGGGTCACGTGACGCGTTGACGTCACATGGGTGAGACAGCGCCAGCAGCAGAATGCAGGCGGACCCGGGGTGTCAAGAGATACATGTATGTGTGTGCGCTGCTGCAAAGTTGAATTCTATAAACATCGTTGTTATGGTCCGACGGAGTATTAGGGCCACCAAAAAAAATAAAAAATTAAAATTATGATTTTTAAAGTCGTAAATTTACGAGATTTACAATCGAAATGAGCCTATTGTGAATGAACACTGAGAGCAGAACCAGACCGACTAAACTGTGAAAAGCTTCTGATTTCAACAGGTAAACTGAATGTTTAAAACATTGCACATGTTTGGAAGTTTCTTTGTTTGATTTGCAGTTTATTAATCATTGATGGTGGCTTGCGGGATCTCTGCATCCCATGTTGTTGTTGTGTGTTGAAACGGGACGATTCATGTGGAGAACAAGGTAGGGCTGGGCGATATGACGATAAAAAAACGTCGTACGATCTCCAAAGCACCGCCCGATAATAAGGCAGAAGCACCACATCTGTCTGAAAATCACTTCAAAGTTCAGTTGACAGTGTTTTAAGTGTTCTAACACGGTCACGTTTAATCTCAGGAAGTACTATGATCATACTGTACATGGTAGTGTTTGGGGAAAACTGATTGGTGTTTTTAGGAAGGCAAACTTCGCTTTTTTGGATGTCATTGTGTATATACAATGACAAACTAACATACAGTGTAAGACAATTAGACAACAGCAGAAATAGTACATCTCTTTCAGATCCAGACCAGGTCTGAGAGCTTCAGACTCTTTGAAACCTCATTGGAGAGAGACTTCACCATAGCCCAGCAAATGTACGGCCAGAACAGGTTCTAAGCAGTAGGCCACTGCTGTGATCTACAGTATGGACTGGTTACTCTTTCATCCTTTATTTATTTTTTGTTTTTAATTTTCGTGGACCATGAGTTTTAATGCGGTTCCTGCCAAGTGTGTTCTAGGATTTGGAAGCATGTAAGTTCTGTTGTTTCAAAGCCAAGTGAGATTCCTCCTTGTACCTCAGCAGTGCTGTCAGTGTGTTTGTTGTTAGAATCTAGAAGTATTCATTATCACCACGTCGGCCAGATTGAGTACGCCACAGTTCATGTACTTAATGCAATTGCATAAAAAAAAAAGTTTGAAAAAGTTTGATCTCCGGGTATAATACGACACATTTTTGTGAATGTATTTCTGGTTTTACCCAAAATAGTTCATTAAGAAGCCAGGTGGTTTTAACTTGTGTGCTATCCTAGACATGTTTACATTAAAAGTGAGGTCATCTGGACCCCACAAGACAGCATGCTGAAGTTTTTTCCCCAAGGATTTTTAATCTTGTCTGGTGTCTGTGGCAGACATAAGATCCTGTCCACATTTGTTATGGGAGAGATCACACATCAATGTAATGGTTGGGTCATCTTGACCCTATAAGAGAGCACAAGGGTTAAAGTACTTTTAAATTATTTAAAAATATAATTTTGTTAAAACCAACTTTTCAACAAGGGGGTTAGTAAACAATGTCAGAGCTTGTATTTAATTTATTTTTGTATCTCATTTATGTTTTATATTTCTGTATTTTGTTTAAAACATGTAAAGAGTCTAATGCTGTTATCCCAATACAAATGTTGTACTGATGGTGCTGGTCAAATCCCAAATAAAATGTAACATTTACATATTTAGTGTTGTTTTTACTGTTTCTCAAATCATTCTCATTAATGGCTTTGGTGAGACATTCAAGAGAAATGAAAGAGACATGAACGAGACAATAATGAGATCTCTTTTAGAGCTAATCCTTCTCAGATGTGTCTCAACAGCATCTCAAATTTGTCTCATCCTTTTCTCCTTAATCCTTCTTTAAAATAGCTGAGACAATTTAGATCAGAGTGAGACTATTATGAGATCTCTGTTGTTTCTCCCACTTCTTAAGTCTTGCTCAAAAAGCTTATCTCAATTCAAGCTCATTTGTCTCGGTGATGTCTTTGATCATTTGTCTTAACTCTTGCTCCTAAGGGTCCCTTGGGAGCAAGAGTTAAGACACAAATGATCACAGAATGATACAAAGATGAGACGCTCAAACCGATCTCAAACTTATCTCAGGAGACGAGCTTGAGCCACATTTGAGCAACAGATTTTTCCTATGGGTTGTGAATTTTCCACCAGCAACCAGTTGCTCTTTAGCGGTTGTTTCCACTAACAACCACCAGAGGGCGCTGTTTTTTCTTCTGACAGTGCCAGAAGAAGAAGTGTCAAAACAAACATGGAGGAGAATCGGATTGTTTTCCTCTTTACCTTTTATATTTTACTCATTTGAAATGAAGCATTATTAGTCATGTTTTTATTTTTAGCCATGTTAAATATAAAAATGCGACTTATACTCCAGAGTGACTTATATATGGTTTTCTTTTTCTTTATTAGACGTTTTTACTACGATTTATACTCACTTATAATCCCAAAAAATATGGTAAATATTTTTTGACTTATTGTACTTTCTCTTTCTGAAAACATGTAAAACAAATCATAACCAGCTGTAAATTGCAAAAAAAACTGACATTATGCAGGTTATTTTTTTAATCAAAGAAGTATCTATCCTGATTTATGAAAAAAGATGTAAAGAGTACTAAAAAACTTTGTTCTCTGATAAATAACTAACTGTCTTTGTGTTCAGCCTTTACACAGTTTGGTTTTATTTCCTAAACATTTACATATTTTTGTTCTATTATTAAACCATATGTGGTTTAGAGAGTTCACGATGATAAAAAAGAAGTGAAGTTTCCCTGCAGTTCCATGATCTTCATGATTCCACAGATCCGTCTGATTTGACCTTCTGGAGTTGCGGTGACGGACACCTGAGCCGAGGATTACGCCCTCCTCACTGCTACTCTCACTTCCTCTGTCTGCAGGTCTGAATGACATAACAAACTCACAGAAGCATCAAACAGAGACTCGTTTTTGATCAAGTTCTTTTTTTATTAACAGAGATTTATACATTTTAATTTCACATAGTTTCCTTAAACTGTTCAAATAGAAATATTTATGCTTTAATCCTCATTTTCTTACTGCGTTGTTGCAAGAAACTTCAATAAGATCCTTTTATTTAGAAAAAAAAAATTAAATCTTAAGAAGGATGACTTTTTTTGGATAATTTTAGAGAAATGGTCACCCTGGATGAGGTCTATTTTCTTAAAAATACTTTTAATTTTAGCGTTGCTATTCCTTCTATCAAAAAATACATAAAAAAGAAAAAATATAGGTATGAAACACAACATAAAATGTAATAAATAAATACAAAGAGTAATGAAAAGAAGGGGTTTATACAAATATGCCCCTTGGATGTTATAAAATACACAACCCCTTTTGTAATAGTGTGTCAAACACAAAAGGCCTTCAGCTCGTGTCGGTTTGTTCAGCTGTTGGACAGGACAAGTTTAAAAAAAAAATTATTAGGTAGTTGTGGTCATATATCAATAATTTGTTTGAAGAACATTGAGGCTCGTTTTAATGAATTTGCACATGTTCATGTTGTGTACGTTCACAAAAACATAAACTGACTGATGATAGTTCTTTTATTTTGAAAAACCAAACAGAAATTTCATGTGTATTCTTACATTTTTTAAACAATACATTTTTATAAAATTTAACTTTTTCACTTTTCTCAACATTTTACCAAAACTTTTGGTGTTTCTGAGCCTGACTGGTTGTGACCACCAGCTGTTTTACTTTGGAGGGTCAAAGAGGCTTAAAACATGAATATGTAAATATATTATATTTCAGAAACTACTCAGTTACATAACTTCTCTTCTCTGGTGAAAACATTCATTGGGAGATGGACCTATAGTGCCTCCCAGAGGACAAAAACATTATAATTCATAAGGTAAAAATCACAAAAACATCTATTGTCTGTTGTTGGGATTATGAATAAAACACAAATATTTGCCCAAGTCATTGTGAAGTTATATTTTTAAGATGTAGAAATACTAATAACAGAAGAAAGAATGTTCAATTAAAATGCAGTGGAATTATTATGACAGTTTAATGAAAAGAAAAGTGACTAATAAAAGGAGAATTGTTGACAAAAAGTATTTAGACATTTGAAAAGTGGATTAAATTACAACCTTGTAGTAAAAACTGTTCTTTAAATGAGGTATGCATGTAGGACGTGTGCACAGGTAGACTCCAGGTGGTGCTCAAGCACCTATTTCTGCACAGCAAGCTCAGTTTTTTTTTTTTTATTTACAAATACTAATAAAAAGATTTGGCATTGTCTTAATATTTATTTTAATCAATGAAATATATTAATTTTTGTCAATTGTTATTTTTTTTTTATAAAAACTTTATTCTATAATTTTTTTCTATTTTTAATTGGTTTAATTTTGTTCACTTTCTTGCAAATTGGTGTAAAAATTGTCGCCATTTTTAATAAATACTTGCATGCATTAAATAACAATAAAGTATAAAGTAAAAAAAAATCCTTAAAACTACAAAATGTTGGCCCTTAAATGAACTTTGCATGATTTATTTAATGATGTCAGCTCTTCTTTCTGTCGATAAAGCTACCAAATCAACTGCCGAGGTTTCCTGTTACATTCCAGATGAGCCGTACTTAAAGCATAAAGAAGTAAAGTCTGACGTTTTAAATTACTCTGTAATTAGTCAACAAAATAAAAGAATGAATAAAAGTTTTCTCACAGTTTCAAGTGTTGAGGATCTGGAGGTGTCTGTTACACTGGTGCAGGTGCAACATGCGGCGAGGTGAGTTTGTCTCTTATTTTGTGTTCTTTTACACATCACACATGAACACACACACACACATATAGTCGCCAGCGCTCGTGTGTTTATAGAAACACACTTAACATTCATGATTTTGGTAAAGACGTTTGCTGACAAATGTCTTTGCCTTCCCAACCATAAAAGTGGTTTGGAACATTTTCTAAACAGTATTTATTGTAAATACAACTGTATATCATTTGAATTAAAGGGACCATACCATGAAAAAACTACTTTTTGAGCTTTTAAGTGAATTATACTGTTCAATCCTCACTATAAACAACCCCAAAGCGGTATTTTGATCTGTTCACGCATTTCTGATTAATCCTAAAAAAAAACCAAAAAAACAGTTCCAGCCCCTCCCACACCTACGAAAACGAGCGAGTTCTCACATTCTGATGTCACAACGTGAGAACCGCCCCTTTCAGGAAGAGTCTGCTCTACCAGCACCGCCTCCAGTCTAACACGACACCCAGGTTGTGTCCGAAATCCCTCCCGAATCACTTTAGAGTGCGGGACTATATAGTGCCCTAGATTTTACACGACGTTCACTATTTTTCTTTAGTTTTTCCAAACGCCAGATATGACATCACCAGTTTCACTAAGTCAAAATCGAATCAAAACGAACATTTCCTGACGTTTATTTATGACTCCACTGTGTTCTGATGGTGAAAATGTGGACGGTTTATTAAAAAATACATTTAAACATGTTTCTTAGTTCGAAATTGTTCGACCGCAATGCATTGTGGTCTATATTCGCTAATCTAGTGAGCATCGATGCACACTAATTTTTTGCAAAGACTTCTGGGAAATTTCGAGTGCACTCGATTTCTCCATTGAGTCAGCGGTGATTAGCAAAACATTTTCCGCCTGTATTTGTATTGGCTACTTAAGGCAGATATATGGTATGTTTGTCCAACTTTCAAAAAATTTGGATGTTGTTTATCTTCCCAGGAGAAACGAAGACACGCTGCTGGGATGACGTCATAAAATGGGCGGCACCCACATGCAACAGCAGGCGGAGCTTCAGCAATCTAGTCGTTTTACTTCAGGGTATGAAAAACTCACAAAAATAACTAATATTTCATAAATGATTTGTTTTTTAGTGTTCCAAAGGTAATATACGATCATTTATATGGATATAGTTTACTGTGAAAGGCTTAAGAAAATCATGGTATGGCCGCTTTAAAGTTGAGGAGTATCTGGAGTAGTACTGAAAAACATCTGTGACACACGTAACAGTCCTTTAAATATCTAAAACATTGTTCTTTTGTTTTTCACAAACCAACAACTACCAGTAGAGTCAATAAAATCCAAAAACCTCCTTTGTGATTCATGGAGATAACAAAAAAATAATAATAATAATGGAAATCTTTCAAACGAGGATTCACTTTAAGAGTAGACGTTTATGTCAATGCACTTTTATTGTCTGTGATGTTCTTTCTTGATGTGTTACCAAAACGCTTCAGTTTTGGAATTATGTCGTAAATTCCATGTAAATTTTTTCTCCAGCGCTTCAAACGACGGTCGCTCCTTGAGTTTCTGAACTCTCTTTGGTGCGTAATGTGTGAAAGTCTGTGAAGGTCTGAAATGCTTCATAGTTTGATGCTTTCTTGGATGATGGGGTTGATAAGTCCTTAGATGGAGTACAGAGAAGTTTCAGCCTCTGAGTAATAAAAGCAAAAAAAAAAAAAAAGAAGTAAGACGAGATTGAACCATCTAATATGCGGTGCCGTTTGTTAATCAGCAAAGTAAAATTTTGACATCAATGTTTTCTGATATTTATAGTGTTAAGAGAAAGAAAATGCATATTTTCACTCTTTAAATTGTTGTATTTATAAATGTTACATTTATTAACAAAATATTCAGTTAGCAAGCTAAATATTTAATTTTAAAACTCATATTTATTTCAAAATTTACATTTACAAACTGAATATTTTATTATATGAAATTAAATATTTAGTTTTTAACTAAACATTTAAAATGTCTAATGTGCAAACTAAATATCTAAGTTTTGTAACTAAAAGTTTAGTTTTTTAACTAATATTTTTAGAATGGATCTAAATCTTTGGTTAAAAAAAAACAACAAAAACTCAACATTTAGTTTTTAAATTAATATTTATGTCCAAACTAAATACTTAGATCCAAGCTAAATATCAACATTTATAAATATTCAGTTTTTGTTGTTTTTATTTAGTTAAAACAAAATATTTATTAAGATAGTTAAATATTTAGCTCTAAACTAAATATTTAGTTACAGAACTTAAATATTTAGTTTCAAAAATAATTATTTATTATTATATAATATTATATAATTTAGATTATATATATATATATATTTGATGTGCAAACTAAATATTTAATTTTATAAAATAAGAAAAATTGTTTGTAAGCTAAATATATAATCTTAAACTAAATATTTAGCTTAAAATTAAAAACAAGACCTGTTTTTTTCTCCTAAAACATGCTAAATATCCCAAAACATTGATGTTAAAGTTTTACTTCAAATATTTACAAATGGCACCCCATAATTTAACACATTTTACCCAACAAACAAATGACTGAGATTACAATTAATAGGGAGTAAACATCTTAAAGACCCACATAACATTTATTTGTACTTAATGATTTTTTAATTATACATTTTTTAGTGTCACAACTTACTTGTTTCAGGGATCCAGGTTTACTTCTTACAGCGTACAGCATCCATAGAGGAACCATCAATGTTGAAGAAAGAGTAAAGAATCCTCCGAGGGCGTATCCCCACCACGGGTATTCATACACATTGTTGAATTTGAGTGGTGTATATTTGACTAAAGAAAACACAAATGTGCACTAGAAAAAAAATGTAAAAAGAGATGCTGAGTGTGGAGGAGAGAGATTGCATTTAAAATAACCCAATCTGTGTTCTAAACATTTATTGCACAGTTATATCACAGTTAGATATGATAAGATTTCATGAATTTGCTGAGCACCATGAGGATGTAACAGCAGCTAAAAGTGGTTTCTTTAATAAGAAAGTCCCCGCTTGAATCTGTTCTAAAGCCTGGTTGAGTTTCCTTTACGTTGCCTGGATTTTTACCAAATTTCAACACAAAAAGTGTTTTGAGTTTTGACTTGAAATTATATCTGAGTGTGCATTAGCCTTTTATGTTGTTTGTTTGTTACCAATTCTTCACTAAATACCAGCTGGCAAACACTGCAGCAGCTCTAGTGTGTACCGTAAGTGTATTTACTTTAATTGTTTCTGTTTTTTGTTGTTGTTAGCTAGGTGCAGCCATTGAACCTGCTGTTAGCACTTTATTCAGTTCATGTTTCTGAGGGACACAGAATCTTGTTTTTCTTTAGAAGTAGATAGCCTAGTTTTTATTTTTGGATGGACTTCAGAGATTTTACTTTACCAAAAGTAAACTATATTATTTGCAGTCATTCTTACACCTAAATCCCTCATATGAGTGTGAAATACTATGTTCACACCGACGCGTGTTCAAGCTACCACTTTCAATGAAAAGTGTTGCACAGGGTGCCCTTTGTAAATCTATATAGTAACATTTTAACAGCAACATCTTTGATTATTTAGACTATTTTAGGAGAAAAAAACATTTTCATTTTTCAAATCCATATTTTCACATTTGGATTCATGTATTTATAAATGTAGCATTTACAAACGAAATTTCAGTTAGCCATCTAAATGTTTAGTGCCATTTCTAAATGTAGTTTAGAGTTTTTAGTTTGTAGCTAAATATTTAGTCTGTAGCTAAATATTTTGTTTGTAGCTAAATATTTAGTCTGTAGCTAAATATTAAGCTACAGACTAAATATTTAGTTACAAGCTAAATATTGTGTTACAGGCTAAATATTTAGTTATAAGCTAAATATTTAGCTTATAACTAAATATTTAGTCCGTAGCTAATTATTTAGTTCGTAGCTAAATATTTCATTTTAGCTAAATATTTAGCTTGTAGCTTATTATTTAGTTTGTAGCTAAATATTTAGCTTGTAGCTGAATATTTCGTTTTAGCTAAATATTTAGCTTGTAGCTAATTATTTAGTTTGTAGCTAAATATTTAGTTTGTAGCTAAATATTGAGTTTTTAGCTAAATATTTAATCT
This sequence comes from Oryzias melastigma, assembly GCF_002922805.2. NCBI lineage: Eukaryota > Metazoa > Chordata > Actinopteri > Beloniformes > Adrianichthyidae > Oryzias > Oryzias melastigma. The sequence continues at coordinate 34,338,789 of NC_050516.1, forward strand.
GTAGCTAAAGATTTCGTTGTAGCTAAATATTTAGCTTGTAGCTAATTATTTAGTTTGTAGCTAAATATTTAGGTACAAACTAAACTTCAAACTGTAGGTAGAGTATTCGCTATCAGTCCAGTGTGAACACCGTATACTAAACACACGTTAAGAACTTGCTTTTTGCTCTCTTTTGAACATGTGTCACATACTCAGGGCGAACCTAGCATAATACTTTGTGGTACTTTAGTCACTTTAAGATTGTAAGTTCTGATCCTGCAAATATTATAAAGAAGATAACTTTAACATAATCCAGGACTCTTGTAACGCATGGCAATTTTGAATAAATAATAATGTAAGATTAAGAATTCCTTGTAATCTATCATGTATTACTAGTTAAAGTTGTCGATGAATATTACAAACAAGTATTATTTGTTAGTGTCCCACAGATTTTTTCAAACTTCAAATCATTTTAATAAGACACAATTTTTATATTTCATTTTTGCCTTGCCCCTCTTTTTGTTTATTTGATAGGAAGGTATTAATTATTGACCAATGTTTTTAAATAAAAATTGAAAACTTTCCACCTGTATAACTCAGCTATATATAAAAAAAGCAGTTTGAAGAAATCCTGCTGCTGCTGAAACTCTTTCCTTTAACAACCACACAAACTACTGTACAACTAAAGACAATAAACTAACAAAAGAAACACAAAAATCTAAACCCTATTGTCAGTATTCCAGCTAAAGGATGTCCACAAGTGTAACACTTACCGTGCAGATGGCCGGTGTGAAATATTTCCAGCAGTATTTCATAAACGGCCAGGGATGATATCCAATCATGTCCTTTATGTTGTCATAGTGACGATCTGAACCTGAGGAAACATGGCCGTGTTAAACTGGATCAGAAAATCTAAAAGAGCTTTGATATGTTAAAAACACGACTTACCATAAACCCACCCGATACAGACAGACTGGAGACAAGCAAAGAGCAAAAGAGTCGTCCCACTGCAAGCGTAGTAATCAAACAGCTGGAAGACATAAAGGCCTCCCTGCAAGTCAGGAAACAAAAGATGTTAACTTGCAAATCCACGTCTATCCCAAAACCTATCGAACTGGGTTCTTTGAGATTCAACTCCAATGCTTCACCATGAACTGTCAGAGACATTATTAGAGTTTAATTATTTATTAGGGTTTGAACCCCTGACCTTCTGACTGTGAGTCAGCAGCTCATACCACAGCGCCATCTAGTGGCGGAAACCGGAAATAGGTGTCAGACTTTGTTTTAAGACTGACAGTCTGCAATGTGTAAACATAGGAAGTCATTGTTGATGGTTTAAAGGTATGAAAAATGAAACAAACGCCCCTCCCCCCATGCCACCAGTTTGTCAATTATTCTATTTGTCTTAAAAATATTTTTTTTGCACCTGCATGGAACAGTTTTGAGGTAAAAATAAAATTTAAAAGTAAACAAAATGCTAGCTGTTTTGGCTAATTTAGTTTTTTTTTGGTTTCTTAAGGCTGTTTTGGATTTTAGCTAATATTTCAGCTACATGGTAGCTGTTTTGTCTAGTTTAGGCTTTTTTTTTTGTTTTTAAGNNNGTTTAGCTAATTTTGGCGTATACTTGTATGGCGCTTGCTACCCTCCTTCGAGGGCCAATTTTTCAGCTACATGCTAGCTGTTTCAGCTGACCTAAGTTTTCTTTTAGGCTAATTTGGCATTAAGCTAATATTTGTAGCTGGCTATTAACTTCAGCTATCAGCTTCAGCATTTTAAGCAATCAATTTCAGCATCTTCAGTAACCAAATTCAGCTTACAGCATTCACACTTTCATCGCAGGTAATGCTACATATCTAGTTCATAGTAATGTTAAAAAGTTATGGTTTAAAAGTTAAAAAAAATAGTTTTAGTGTGTTCATTAAATGTTTATCCTCTTCTGCTTTTTAAAATTTTTTTAGGCTATTTTGGATTTTAGCTAATATTTCAGATACATGCTAGATGTTTTGGCTAATTTAGTTTTTTTTTGTTTGTTTGTTTTGTTTGTTTTTTCGGCTATTTTGGAGTTTAGCTATCAGCTTCAGTGTTTTTTGCTATTAATTTCAGCATCTTCAGCAGCCAAATTCAGCTTACAGCATTCACACATCATTATCGCAGGTAATGCTATATATCTAGTTCATAATTATGTTAAAAAGTTACATTTTTATATTTTAAAAAATTTTGTTTTGTGTCCAATAAATGTTTATTCTGTTTGGCCCGTGACCTAAGGTGTGTTTTTGATTTTGGCCCCTTGTGCGATTATGTTTGATACCCCTCCCCTAGAGGGGAGGAGCCAAAAACCAATCAATCCTTCAATAGCATTTTTATATTTTAAAACTTTTCCAGCTTCTTAAACTTTTTCCTTTTAGTCTATTTTTTAGGCATCCCTACCACTAAAAACTATTTGTTTTGCCCCTTTGTAATTGTGTTTCATATGTCACTCACCTCAGTCACCATCACAAGGCCGACCAAGAAACCACTGGCACAAATGGCGAGGAGGAGGAGTTTTCGGCGGCACGTGTTTTGAAAGATGGAAGGATACATGTCAGAGATGGTCGTGACCATGGCTTCTTGATACACAAACTGCAGTGAGAAGACAGACATCTTATAAGCTTCACAAGTTCTGTTGAGTCTTAACTACTGCAGTTTAAATGTTGTCCCACCTCACTGTCTAACCCTAAAAAGATGATCATAACAAAGAAGAAAATCGCCCACAGCTGAGGAAATGGCATTAAAGCCACAGCTCGCGGGTAAGCGATAAAGGCCAAGCCCGGTCCTGTGAAAAGAGAAAAAAGTATTTAAAGAAATCCCATCAATATCAGTGAGTTTTCATTAAGTTTGAACATTTTATACCTGATTCAGCCACCAGAGATATATCCACACCTTGCTCTTTTGCCATGAAACCGAGCACAGAGAAGATGGCAAAACCAGCGACAAAGCTGGTTAAGCTGTTCAGCAGGCAGAGGAAAACACAGTCCCTGATGGTGAGGAGGCAAAACATGAGGACATGTCTCAATCTTCCATGATTACTCATATGTAAGTTTTAGAAAACAGTGCAAAAATACACACCTATAGCAGTTGTTGTTGTATTTGTTGTAGCTTCCTAATGATGTCAAAACTCCTGTGCAAACTCCATAGGAGTAGAAAATCTGGCTTCCAGCGTCCATCCACACCTGAGACATTTATTTTATTAGTACTTCAGTTCAAATGGTAAATTATTGTAAAGCTATTTCTTAAAACTAAAGCATGAGGATGACTAAATATTTAATATATAACACATTTGATACAAGTTTATAATAAAAATCAATTTGACTCAGAGCTTTAATGCACCTTGACTCTTCAAAACATATTTATTTAACACATGGGATCGTAATTCAAGGGACATAAATATCATACAATAATTTAAATTCTGCAGAAATATTTATTTAAATGTCATTGATATAATATTAAGCATTAAAGCAGTATATAAATAGGTTTTTCACACATTTTCATCAAAATCCCACAGGGTTTTTTCAGAGCAAAAAATGAAATAAATGCAAAAAAATGAGACATGAACTGTCTGTTTCAAATGATTGTAATTAGTAATTCATATAGAAGTCAACAGTTTTACAAGAAAACAAGTCAGGGGATGTGGCACTAAAAACAAACAATGCAACATCACTTAGCGTTGGTAAAGTCTGTTTTTTTCTAAAAGCCCCTCGGTCCAGACTGTCCGCTTAATCCTGAACTTTGTATTCGGTCTGTATTCATACTGCGGTCAAGATTTCTTTTTCGAACAAAAGGTTGTCTAAAGTGTTGACTAAATATCCTTTTGTTCATTTGCCAGGAATCCAAAGCAAATTAATAAAATAAGGATCAATGAAAGTCCGAAGCTTCAGAAGTTGGGATTTCGCTGATCAAATTTGAACGTCTTGTAGCACTTTTTACTTTAGCACGGTGGAGACATGCTAAAGGCGGTTACTGAGGAGACAACAGTAAAGAAAATACCCTTATAAGTTTTATGAGTATAGATTGTAGGGAAAACAGAGTGAGAATCAATATGTGTCGTGTTAAATGTTGTTTTGATGAGCCTGCATTCATCTGACCACATTTTAAAGAGCTACTGTGTCTCATTGTTGCTTTACGACTCTCTTTACATCCCATATGGGAGTCGTTTTGGTCCAGTTGTTTCAAGAGCGGAACCTGACTGAGGAAACTCAGGGTGTATTCAGACCGCTTAAAGCGAACCAGAGTTCGATTCCCCCGATAATGCGGAACAAAGTTTCCGTCTGAATACATGCAGGCGCACTCCGGTCTGCGATCACTCTCTGATCCATCTTTTGTTTCGTTCGTTTCCAATCGTGTTGAGCTTGTAGCGTCCTCAGTAATTGTCTAGCAGCGTGCCTCCGCCGCACAAAAGTTACAAGTAAAAAGTAAAAAGTGTTCAAAATTGGTCAGCGAAATAAAAAAGTTTGTGGTTGTTCGCCCACTAATCACTATATAGCGTGTTCGCCCTTTTCTAGTGCTGTCCGAATCTACTGATTCCAAAATTGAGTGCACTAGAAATTTCCCAGAAGTCTTTGCGAAAAACTAGCATACATCGATGCTGACTAGATTAGCAAATATAGACCACAATGCATTGCGGTCAAACTATTTCGAACAAAAAAAGCGTGTTTATTCGGGTTATTCAGAGCAAAACTGTGCTTACCAATAGGTTTTGATTAAGACAAGCCAAACAAGGAGGAATGATTTTATATCGCCGATTTCAATACCAATATTGATATGTTTGGTAAATGTGGTGGATCTGAGATGAACCTCAGAATTTCAAGAGTTTTTATTTGCCATGAATGGTTTTTGTCAGTTTCCCTTTTGTAATTACTTGATAAATATAAAAACAGACTAAAGACAATATTTTTTTCATTCTTAAAGGTGACACAAAACAATTTTAAATCTAAGAGTTTAATGAAAGTTGCTGGTTTTACAGTTACCCCTTAATTTAGAAGATATCTCTGCTAGTTACATAAGAAAGGATCAACCACATTCTTCAAAACTGATTTGATTTTTTAATAATAAGTTAGATATTATATAAGTTTGCTTCTTCCCACTCCTTTTCAGTCAAACTCTACTTGATTTAAGTCAATAATTACCTTATTTAATTAATCAAATGTAACATCACATTTTCTAATTAATGAATGAATTATCTTTAATGTATGTTTCC
>NC_050516.1:34344011-34359811 GCF_002922805.2 Oryzias melastigma
TATATATATATATATATATATATATATATATATATAAATTGTTATTTCTGTAACAAGTTTGAAAAATATGTTTTTTTTTCTCCTATATTGTCTACAATTTATGCTTGAAATAAACAAGATCAATGAATCAAGATAGAAAAATGCATCTTGTTTGCACCAGTCCTACCTCTGGATCAGCGAGGCGTGACGGGTCTGGGTAGAGGTAGAACATAATGCCCTCTTTAGCTCCAGGTAGTGTAAGACCACGAACGAGCAACACCACCAGCATCACATACGGGAATGTTGCTGTGAAGTACACCACCTAATGAACAACTGCATTTCAATAACTGCGACTTCTTAAAACCACATTTGTTTTGGAAGTAGGAATAAATTGGATGAATTCCCAGATGGGAGACCGTTGTACCTTTCCGGTGGATTTCACTCCATTCCAGACACAGAAGTAACACAAGATCCAAGCAAGAAGCAAACAGAGGGCCAGGTCCCAACGGATGCTTCCAATCTCATCGATTCCATTAGATAATCCCAAAATTCTCCTCCTGTAAACAACAAAAAATTTAGATTTTTCAGTAAAAACACATGAAACAAAAGTCTTAATATGTTTTCAATGATTGATACGAACTCCCAAAACTCAACGACTGACGATGTGGTGTTTCCCAACAGAGGTGGTGTTTGATTGTGACTGTGCTGGAAGCAACTATCTTCATGAAAGAAAATTAAATGTTGGAGGTTAATGGGGTAGACTCACACCATTACAGTATTTTGGATTCAGGAGAAAATCTTGTTACCTGTGTTCCAACTGTTATTGCAGCTCACCCATGGAAGCTCAGAACCAAAGGAGGAAAACAGGTACAGAAAGGTCCATGCCAGGATAATGATGTAATAAACCCCGGTGTACAACACTACCACTTGACTCCCATAACCAATGCCTACAAAGACAGATATAAGATTAAATCCACATAAAAAAGGGAATATGTTGGAAAACACAACGTTAAATTTCATGAATTCCACTAAACATGTCTAAATTTTGCTGTAAATAGGGCAAATCCACATTTATTGTCATAAATGGGCAGACAGCTGGTTCCATGTGCAGCAGGTTTATTAGTTCAGGCAGGAATTAGGCACAGTTAAAGTCCAGAAAGCTAAATCAGGGTAGAAGTCATCAACGAGCATGGAGGCATCAGAGAAGAGACTAGAGGTGTCAGAGTCCAGGCGAGGGTCAGGGCAGGCAGCAGACAATAGAAGACAAAGCAGGGTCAGAAACGCTCAGTAATGCAAGCAGGGTGGCACAAACAATACTTCGCACTGAGTGCGGCTCTGTGTGCTGCTTAAGAAGCAGGTGGGTGATGGTCAGTTTGGAGTCAGGAACTGTGCGCTGGGGCTGCTGGGAGATGTACTGCAGTCAGTACTCTGGAGATGACACCCGCTGTGGCCAGAGGAGGAGACAGAGTGCTGACTCCTGACATTTATTCGGGTTTTTTGGATCAAAACTGTGCTTACCATTAAGTTTTGATTAAGACAAGCCGATCAAGAAGGGCTGAGCGATATTAAGCATTTGGATATCAATCCGATATTGATCAATATATAAGGGAGAAGGGGAGTATTCAATCAATTTCTCTACAAAGCTAGTGGTGCTCAGCCGCTAGCTTTGCTACTCAGCTAGCCCCGGCCTTTGCTACAACCGGGCGCCGTGGCTACTAAAAGCAGATATATTGTGGGGTCTTTCTTTCAGATAAGAACAAAAAAATCACAAAAATAACTCATGTTTCAGAAATTATTTGTTCTTTAGTGTGCCAAAGAAAATATGATCATGAAAGACTTAATAAAAACACGGTATAGGCCCTTTAAGGGTAATTTTTAACTAATTTTAACACAGTTTCAGCAATTAGTTAAACACTAAAAAGTGAAAAATTGTATCAGTTAGCAATACTTCTGTAATTTATTACAATTAAAATATCAGTTTTTGTCAAAATGAATTTTTTAAGTTCAGGAAACCATCAACTTATAATTTTAATTTGATGAAAGCTAATAGTTTTAAATGTAACACATTACAGAACTTTTGTTAATTGATTCAATGTTCATAATTTAAGGTGTATTTTTTTTTGTAGAAAAGCTGATATTTTTCTGTTTTTTAATTATTTTGGTTGAAATCTCTCAGGGCTGCATGGTGGTGTAGCGGTTAGCACTGTTGACTCACAGTGAGTCCCTGGTTTAAGTCCCAGCTGGGATCTTACCATGTGGATTCCGCATTTTCCCCCTCATGCATGTGTGGGTTTTCTATGGGAATTCCAGCTTCCTCCCACAGTCCAGAAACAAGCTTTATAGATTAATGAATTACTATAAATGATCCCTATGTGTGTGGGTGTGATTGTGTGGCCCTGCTTGTCTGGACTGTACCCTGCCAGGTCAGGCTCTGGCGTTCCCGTGTCCCCGAAGGGGATCAGAAAATGGATGGATGTTTAACATTCCGTTATTATACTTGCATGCATTGTGAATGCTAGAGCAAAGCTCTCTTTGTTAGGGGGTTTAAATAGTGAAAAACAGCATGAATGACAGTAACATAGATGGCATTCTGTGTCTGCCAAAGTCAGAAAGCACAGCGAACATTTTTCTAAGCTTGTTTTGCAGCCGTTCCTGCTAAAATTGTGTTTCAAACCTCCACATTTCATATAATAACCTCCCAACTCCAAGACTACATCAAATACATTTTTTACACAAACTGTTTGCCTTAAAGACATCACAGAAATGTGCATTTTTGCATTGATTGCAGTTTTAATTATTTCCATAAATGTACCTTTGGTGGAAAAACATAATGAAAGCATAAGAGTGTCAGCGGCTACCTTCAAAAAGAGGGCAGATTTTTCTCCAACATGTTATTCCGCCTTGACTGGTAAACTGACCCAAGGATGTCTCCAAGAAGAAGAGAGGAATGCCACAGGTGACCAAAAACAAAACATAAGGAATGAAGAAAACTCCTGAAAAACAGCAGAAATGTTACATTTTGAGAGCAAATTCAGAATTCTAGTCATGAATCTAATGTGAGACACAAATAAATGATTTATTTTTTATTTACAACCTAAAAAGATAGTGAATGAAGATATTTGTTAGGTGGTATTTGAAGGATTGTGATTCAAATTCTATGAATTTCTCATCCAATGTTGATCTCTATGGAGCTAAATTAGGGACAATATTATTTGAAACCCAAATAAAACAAATTACAAAAAAATATTGGTGTTTGGACAAAAATGTTTTTAAAGGGTAACCAAACTTAACTTTTTTTCACTGTTAAACCCTATAAATGGGGCTTTAAAAGTGCTGTCTGTTGGTCATAGCCAAAGTTTTTAACTAATTGAAATAAAACTGTTTAATTCTTCAAAATATAGTCAAAATCGCCTGTGTGTTGCCCCCTACAGGTTGAAATTAGATATTACAGTTGAATTCTGTGATTGGTCAAACCATGTTTCAGAAGTCTGACGTCATGATCTGTAGCTCTAGTAATGATGACAGTCCAGCCCCCAAGCCCCGCCCCTCTGACTGGATTTCCAAATTTCGGCAGTGGGTGGAGTCAGCCTCCAACTTCCTGGTTTGGTTACCCTTTAAATGTTCTCTTTGCTATTCTAAAATAAACGTTATTATGTTCAGCTTCGAATGTTCTGTTTTTTAGGTTTCAAAATTTCAAATTCAAAACTCTGTTTCAATCTCAACTCTTTGAACGGGCTAGAACAGCATTTTGGACGCGCGGTTCGTACGCGATAAAACTGCTTTTTACATCCGTCTTGGGACAAATTCAGACTATAACGGACCATACAGCCATTTCTGACCGTAATTATCACAGTTCTCAGAGTCAGTGAACGCACCAGGACTGAAGTTACCACCCTCGTCAATTTTGATTGGTCCTTCGTGTTAGCCCCGCCCAAATGCAACACAATTGGGCCAATTGCTTTGAAACTGACATTTTCAGATATTAAAAAAACAACAAAAAAAGAGTTGAAAGCGAAAAAAAATTGAAATTGAAATTTTGAGTTTTGAAACCTAAAAAAGAGAAAACTTGAAGCTGAAAATAATTAAATTTATTTTAGAATAGAAAAAAGTTTCTGACATTTTAACATTGTTTTTTGTTGTCATTTGTTTTATTTGGGTTTAAATAATATTGGCCCTAATTTGGCTCCATAGAATTCTTCACTTTAAAAAAAAAAAAAAAAATTGAAAATACCATAAGAAATGTAAAAAAAAATGTTAGAAAGTATAAAAACATTCAATTTTTGCATCCTTTTCCTAAGGATTGCTTCATAGATTTTACCTTGGTTTAGGCTATAATCTGTTTTAAAGTGTTTACCTCCTCCATTCTTGTAGCAAAGGTAAGGAAACCTCCAGACATTTCCCAGTCCAACGATGTGCCCGGCCACGGCCAGAATGAACTCCATCTTGCTGGCCCATTGGTCTCTCTCCTGAAGTTTGGGCTGAAATTGATCAGGATTGTGACCAGACTGCAGACTTATTTTCTTCTGGAAGTTTTGCTTTTGGTCCATTTTTGACCTCAGTGGGAAAAGATGAATATCTGTCAGAAATTAAAGAGAGAGTTTTTTTTGTTCATATATGATGAAGGGACCTACAGCTTCTGCTACAGAATGCAACATTCCTTCCCCTGCTTTCTAAAATGAACACAATTATAAATATCATTTTCAACATTTCTTTTTGAGGAAGTCGTACGCCCTCACAGCTCACATTCGCCATGATGACTAACAAAAAAGAGATTAAGCCTTTTGCTTCAAAAGAAGATGATAAAATATAATGTTAACTTTACACAGGAGGCCACAGACACGTATTTACATATTTTTTTTGTAGGTTCTCTCTAGGTCATTGTTGTAAGCAAAAGATTCAAGAGGCTTGGCCAGATGAGACACGAATCCATAAGATAAGCTATCAGGGCTGAACTGCTGAAAAGATCAAGAAGCTGAAGGTTGTCTAGTCCTTATATAAGATCCATTTTAATAAGAATAAGACAAAAAAACAATGTTTTAACATAGAAAACCTTTAGAAAATGATCGATGAATCATGAAGTGATTCTACAAATGTTTCACTGCAGTACTGGGATCAATGAAATGAGGGGAAACTGGATTTTTACGATTTATATTAGGCTGTGATGAAGCTAAAAGTCTGTTTGATAACATTTTATTGACATAACTATGACATGACTCTAACATGTTAACTATGACATGATAACTTTGAGATACATGACCTTAAAAACTCTGTTGAACGGGAAAATGAAGCTGACAAGAAGCTCAGAGGTTTTAGCTTCATTAAATCAACCTAAACTGCCAAAACTGCCCATGCAAAAACTTCCAAGCTGCCATGAAAAGTTCTTCACATGACAGCATCTGTATGCAAATAGGGAGATATGCCTCAACTATTGTAGTTCTAACTGTGGACTTTATTCAAGCTGTTTCCATTTTGCAGCTTTCAGTAGGTTTGCTGTTGTAATAGCATTGTGTATTTTTAACTAACTAGTACAAGCATTTCTAAGTAAAAGGTTCTTTGCGAGGTAAGATAAGCTTCACGGCAGAATTCTCTTTATGTTATCTAACTCTCCAGATGTGCTACATGTCGTTTTGTAGCTGAGTACATTATGTCCGCTGCCTGAATGTTAATAAAACCGACATTAAGCTGTTACTAAACACAATATATTGATGGGCGTGCTCTTATTGTGTCTGACATTTGGATCAAGATCTCCCTATTTACTGCAGGAATTTTATTGTGACAGATTTTCATGTTGTCCACCTTCACCAACAAATTAAATTGGAATCTTGAGTCAGTTTTAAAATTAATCTGTACCTAAAAGTTGCTTAAAAGTTTTGTCAACTTTACCAAAGCCTTGTTTTATTTAAAGTCTGCCGCCTAAAGCTGAAAAAGTAGCTTCTCCCTATGTAAATGTCATTTTTTCCATTGTTTTAATTACTCTAAATGTCTTCTATGCTTGTATTTTGGTGACAGTTATAATTCAGAAATAAAGAAAATCAAATAATTATCAGCAACATCTTGGAAAGTCCGGCTTGTATGCTCAAAATATATATTTAAAACAGATCAATTTAAACAAAATGATCAAAAATACACATAATACCCAAGATATAACCTCATAGTTAATCTTTTTTATATGCAGTTTTAGAAAAAGCATATTACAAAAACCTGACAAACTTCCTGAATTTCATTAATACTTTTTTTCGCATTTAAAATCTGCATTTTTTTCCCCAAAATCTTAATATTTTGTACATCATTTTTCTTTTTAGCTAAAAAAACTAATCATTTTACAAATAAATCACTCATATTTTTTTACCTTGAGCAGATCAAGTTATTTTTCCCCACTGCCTTTGAAAACGAGACGCCTCTGTTTGGCCAAGTGCAGCACATTGGCTCTTGTGTGAGGAGTGGCCCGGAGGACAAGTACAAGCACTCTTTTATAAGAGCCACTAAAAACAGTGGAGCGCACACAAATGTAGTTTGATATGCGTGTCTGTTCCTCAAGATAAAATAACCTCTTGTGAGGCTGTGGCAGAGGGCTGTCCCATGGACATTTAAATGAGAGGTTTCTGTTTCTGTGTATGTGTGTGTGGAGGCGGGGGGGTTCTTGCATGCCTGCTCAAGTAATCCTGATGTTGCGGGACAATATACATCAGTATGAACAATTACTTTAATTATAGACCAAATACATTTTTATAATAAAACATTATTTGGATTTAATTAAACTCTGCACCTGACTTTGCAGAAAGAATATCTTAGTAGCAAAATCAAAAATATTTTCCACAAAAATAAATTAGACTCATAATATTTTCATGTTTAAATTTAAAATGTAGATTTTTTAAAATTTCTCATATTGTTTATATTTTTTTAAAATCACTTAATCCTATATAACCATTGTTTCATATTTGATCCATGCATTTCTGTGACCCGTGACATGCTATCTACCACAAGCTAACTGGTGAAAAATAGTCAAAAAAATGGATAAATTGATGGTATATTAGGTAAAAATGTATTTTGATAGATTTATTTTCTAAGTTTGCATTTAATGTTATTATTTTTTATTAACATAATTAATAGTAATTATTAATAGTTCAAAGAATGTTTGTCAAATAGTTGTCTCTCATACTTTTTAACCTCACCCAATCAGACCCTCTTTGTAAAAAGTTTGGTCACACCAAACTTTGGTCCATGTTTTCTACCCTTTAGTTCCTCATCACTCCGCTAGGGGCAGTAGAAGGTTTAGTATTTACTATGATTTTTTAGGTTATTTTAGAGTTTAGCTAATATTTCAGCTACATGCTAGCTGTTTTGGCTAATTTGGGGCTTTTTGTTTTGATTTTTAGGCTATTTCGGAGTTTAGCTAATATTTCAGCTACATGCGACCAGTTTTGCTAATTTTGGCTTTTTTTTCAGTTTTTTTAAGCTATTTTGAATTTAGATATTTTTTCAGCTACATGCTAGCTATTATCTATTACCTAAGCTCAAACTTAGGCTAATCTAAAATTGTGTTGTTTTTTTATTTATTTATTTTAGGATAAATTTTCATTTAGCTAATATTTTAGCTGGCTATAAATTTCAGCGTTTTCAGCTACTGGCTTTTGTGATTTCAACTATCAGCTTCAGTGTTTTAAGCTATTAAGCGCTAGCATCTTCAGCTATCAGCTTTAGCATTTTCAGCTATTACCTTTAGTGTTTTCAGCTATCAATTTCAGCATCTTCAGCTATCAGCACTAGCATCTTCAGCGGCCAAATTCACACTAGCATTATCCCATAATGCTATATATCTGGTTCATAATTATGTAAAATTGTAAGTTTATAAAGTGTTCACATTTTGTTTTAAAGTGTTCAATAAATGTTCGGCCCGCGACCTAAGGTGTGTTTTGGATTTCGGCCCCTTGTGCGATTGACTTTGACACCCCTGTAAGAAGTGATTAGGCTACTAGGTTGATGGAGGCATTTTTTTCAACTAAAAAACAAAACAAAACTACAGATAAAAAGTTGACAAAATGTTATCTTGCTATTATGTTAGCGGTCCGGCCCACTTGAGATCAGGCGGGTTGAATGCATCCCCTGAATCCAAATTGAGTTTGACATTTCTACTCCAGAACAACAAAGATTACTTGAAGTGCGACTATTAATGTGACAATTATGGAGATGTTTTTTAAACATCTGTTTTGATTGAATAAATGTACTGTTAAAGTGAGCCCGCTCTATTTCAGTGCCTTTGATTATATCACTTAGAAATGTATATAAAGATTCTACAGTTGAGCTTTTAATCAGTAGCAGGTACACTTTTGACTTGTTTAATCTAATGCCACAAACTTAAAACTTAAAACTTAAAACCAACAGAAAGCTAAAAACACAAATATATAAAACATCTGCTTGGAAAATTGACAAAGCAGTAAAGAGAAAAACAGTCAGAAATCTGGTTTATAAGAAGATAAGATTTAAAACTTAAGCATAAAAAGTTCTTGCAATTATTTAAGAGCAATAAACATTTATGGTGCAGAACAGCTGCTGATCATGTGATCTAACTGGCTGAACTAAAGCAGACTTTCAAAATAATAGCATGAATCTAATGTTGATCCTGACAGAGAGGCTGATTTCAGAGACTGGTGTTGATTAGCTCAGAAACAATTCATTTGGGTTTTTAGTTTGCTTTAATATGTTTTGCTACCATTTAAAAAAAACAACCTGTATTACAAGAAACTGATCATGTTGTCTCTTGGGGGCAAAAGATTTTATCGATTTGTTGAGTATCAAGTAAATCCAGGATTCGATTGTGGATTAGCAAAAACCTTATTTTTAATAAATGTAGGTCAAAAATTTTATATTTAAGACCAATTAATGGGGTATGTCAAGCTTCCAAAAAATATATATATATATATATACAGTATATATATATATATATATATATATATAAACATTTCATGTGAAAGATTCAAATTATTTATAACCACGAAAAAACAAAAAACACACAAAGTGTTAACAAGAAAACAAAACACTTGTGGCTCTTCTATCCCTCCATGGTGGCTCTCCGGCTGAAGAAAAATAAAATAGCAATTTTCAAAAATTTAGAGAGAAGCTATTATTTTAGCAACATGCTAAAATTTTTGGCTAATTTGTTATCTACTGGGGTTTTTTGGCTAAATTAGAGTTTAGATTCTATTTCAGCAACAGACAAACATTTTTGACTAATTTAGTTTACCGAGTAATTTTATGCTAATTTGAGGTATGGCTAATAATTTAGCAACATTTAGATGTTTTTCAGCTAATTTGTTATCTCCCGAAGTTTATTTGGGATAATTTCGAGTTTAAGCTTCTATTTTAGAACCAGGCTGACTTTTTAAAGTTGTTTACTGAGGAATTTTAGGCCATTTAGGAGTTCAGCTGGTAATTGAGCAATGAGCTAGCTTCCTTATTTTTGGCTAATTTGGGCTAATTAATTGTTTTATGCTAAATTGGAGTTAAGCTAAAAGCTAACATTTTTGGCTAATTTGTTATCTACTTGAGTTTTTAGGCTAATTTAGAGCTTAGCTTTTATTTTCGTAACATGCTAACATTTTTGGCTGATATAATTTACTGAGGATTTTAGTGCCAATTTGGAGTTCAGCTGGTAATTAGGCAACGAGCTAACTTTTTTGCTAATTTGGCCTCTAAGTAATAGTTTTATGCTAAATTAGAGTTAAGCTAAAAGCTAACATTTTTGGCTAATTTGTTATCTACTTGAGTTTTTAGGCTAATTTAGAGCTTAGCTTTTATTTTCGTAACATGCCAAAATTTTTGGCTGATATAATTTACTGAGGAATTTTATCCTAATTTGGAGTTCAGCTGGTAATTAGGCAACGAGCTAACTTTTTTTCTAATTTGGCCTCTACTAAAGGTAAAAGATAAAAACGTTTAAAAAAAGTTTTGAGAAATGCTAGTTTCTTTTTATATTTTTGCTTTTGTTTGTGCTAAAAAATAGATATAATTCATATTTATAAAAAAAAATTTAACCCTTTGAGAAGTTAAGAACAAACAAAACTTTATTCTAAACGTATTTGAATGACGTCATAATCAAAAAGGGTGTTTATATTTTCTAATTATGTCTAATTGAATCGATTCAGGCTCTTGTGAATCGAATTGAATCGTTTCTGGAAATTATAACCGATACTTAGCCCTATTATGAATTGCTTTTGTGTGACAAATTGGAAGAAAACTATAAAAGACAGCTAGGAAAGCAGTCTTTGTTATACTTCCTTCCATCATTGTTTTGATCCCAGGACTTTATACAGATCAAATTTTGGTGGACCATGACAGCCCAGTTTATAAATCCTTATGAACATTGTTCTGCTTCTCCCTGTTCACCTAACAGTCTTGTTTTACACGTGTTACAGCGTTTTACCCGTGTCTGTACTTTTTTACACCCTGTAATTGTTTAACACTGACACCAGTCTGAACTGTCCAAACTGGAGCGAACCGCAAGGTTGAAATGATTTTTAGGTGTTATAGCATTTTGGGGGGTTGTAAAGGATTAACTTCAGTTTGAAAAAACATGTTTAATCTTAAACTATGTAAATGTGTCTAAGAATATCTTTAACAGAACATCTCCACAATGGCACCAGGTTACTGGAGGTTATTGCAAGTTTTTGTCATTTACAACATTGTAATAGGCACTAAAAGAAAATCCAAAAAATACCTAGAAGGAGCTTAAAACAGAAATGCAAATAAAGTATTTTCTTCTTAATTTTTTCTGTTGTATGTTTCGTTATGATCATTTTCTTTTTCTCCCGTGTTGTGTGTAGGACCATAGGGGTTGCTGGAGCCTATCCCAGCTACTTCAGGGTGAAAACAGAGAACATCCTGACTATTTTACCCATGTCAGACAGACACACTCTCACTCTGGAGCACAGGTCTCAAACTCAAGGCCTCAAGGGCCGGTGTGGTTCAAGGTAAGATAAGAACAGCAAGCCTGTTGATGAGGTCAGAACTTTTTCTTCATGTACTGAAGAGAGATCTGTAGTATTTTAATTCAAAAAAGCGTTTTCGAGGAAGTTTCAGGAGATGATTTATTTACAACCCATATAATGATTCATTGAATTTGCGTCAACTCTGCATTATAAAAGTTGTTCAGTCGCAGACATACCATTTTCAGCCCTGAGGTGACAAGAGGACTTTAGAATGGGTGTAGCTCAAATGGAATCAGCAAAACTGGCGAAATATCAGGCGGTTTCAGATGGTTGGCAAGAGTGAGTATACCATCCATGAAACAATCATAAATTTAAAATTACAAAGTAAAATACCTTTTTTGCAGCAGTGTCTAAATAAAGCATCATATGATATTAATCTGCTAATTATAAAATCAAACTGCTGTTAACGTCAACTCGGGCAAGTGTCTATTATCTCCTTTAAATTGAAGAAATAGTCCACTGCAGTGAAGAATATATGCAGGCTATATAATACTGAAAATGTACTGCTTTGTATTCATACTGCATTCTGTTGCAGTAAATAAAGAAATAAAACTGCAACGCAAAATAGATTTTAGACTTTTTTGCACATATTTGATGCTTTTTCCCAAAATATTATCAAACATGGCAATAATTTGCTGTTAAAATTAATTCTTTGACCAACACCAGGAAATACTAAAACTTTTGGCTGCATGTCAGTTATTTCATAAGTTGTTGCAGTCCCAAAGGATCAATGGTGAATTTCTTTCAATTGTCATTTAATAAATGGGTAATAGATGGTTTTCAGAATTACATGTTGCATATATTGTATTTTTTAATATTCTTTTCCCCCTAAAGCCTTTCTATGGGACCATATGGCATCTAACTAAAAAGAAAAAGAAAAAGAAAAAAAAAAAACATACATTTTTACCCAGAATCAAATATAAGGAACACTATAGAGCTGGGATATCCAACTCACAGGGAGTCAAAATCCAAAACACACTTTAGGTCGTGGGCCGAACAGAATAAACATTTATTTAACACTAAAACTAAATTTTTAAAACTTTAACTTTTAGCATTATTATGAACTAGATGTATAGCATTACCTCCGAAAATGCTAGTTATCAGAGGTATTTTTCACCTGAAGATGCTACTGCTGATAGTGGAACATGCTGAGATTGATAGCTGAAAACACTGAAGCTAATGGCTGAAAACGCTGAAGATTATGGCCAGCTGGAATATTAGCTAAAGTCCTGATTAGTCTGAAAAACTAAAAAAAAAAACTTAGGTTAGCCAAAAAAATAGCTAAAATTCAAAATACCCTAAAAAGCTGAAAATAGTCTGAATTAGCCAAAACATCTACCGTGTAAATATTAGCCTAACTCCAAAACAGCCTAAAAAGCAAAAAAACTAAATTGCCAAAACAACTAGCATGAAGCTGAAATATTAGCTGAACACCTAAATGGGGGAAAAAACAAAACAAAACAAAACAAAAAACAGAAAAAAGCCTAAATTAGCCAAAGCAGCTTGGATGTAGCTGATATATTAGCTAAACTCCAAAACTGCCTAAAAAAATCTTAGTAAATGCCAAAAAAGCTAGTGTGATGCCAGTTTTTTAAACATTAAAGCCATAACTTTTTAAATATAATTGTGAATAGTAAAAAGACATGAATATTATTCCAGAATAAATCAACTTCTGCAAGTTAGACAAGATAAAATCGGGTCATTAATAACAATAAAATAAAAGACTTTGACACGTGCTGTAGAGGGGCCCTGTTTACTTTGGACCACTATAGGCCCTTTCTGTACACCTCAATATTTGGTCAAGGGCCAGTTTAGAGAAAATTAAAAACACAACCCTTGTGAATGAATGACATTGTATAAAGAAATATATAAAATTTTAAATATATTTTTTTATTTAAAAAAAGAAAAGAAAGAAATATATAAAATTTTAGTCTTTAATTTTTTTTATTAATTTATTTTTTCTTACATTTTTATTTTAAAAGTTTTTAGGCTGCATAAACGTTTAAAATATGAAAACTGTCAAAATAAAAGTACCAGATAAAAAGTCATTGGAGACGAATGAAAAGCTCGTGCTCTTTGAGAGTTCACAGTTTTCACTACCATGTATGGATACCGGAAGTGACGCAAAGTATGGAGTACTCCTACTCAGTCGTATCTTTCCTTGGTCAATGTAAACTGCTTTGTTACACAAAAATATTTACTTATTTACTTATAGTTCATCTCATTGGTCTTTTTTAGTTGTATTCCCTTCAATACTCCCCTTTCGGGCATTGAATCAATGACGCAACGTAAGTTACTTCTCTTTTCATTGTTTATGCTCTAATATCGTCACGAACTCCAGAAATTAAAATTCATTTCAACTTCCTGAGTTAACTAGCTTGCTTAAAAGTTCATAACGCGCATTAGTGAACGTGATGGATGATTTAAGGTCAGGTCTGACAGTAGATATCAGCATTAAACAGATATGTAAGTGCTATAAATTGTTTTTTAACGAAGGGGTCAAAACGGGGTTTCCTGCTTAATCGCAGGGAGTCACAAGGTGGCGCCATTTTCCCTTTTCTGTGGAGTCTTTGAAGTCTGATAAGGCTTCACGTTGAAAATCTCTGCAGTTATTCCATAGCTTGTGGTAAACAAATTAGTAAACGAACCAGCCTTTTTGCTGAGTTGATATTAATAACTTGTTTTGAAACCCGACGCACTGACGTAGGTTTAAGTAGAATTGCTAATTTGATATTTACTGTAGTTGTCCTGAAACCCTGCACCCGGCGTATGCAGCATGTTAGGTTTGCTGAGTTTATGTATTTTTTAAATGATTTGAAACCCGGTACACTTGCATAACATGCTACCTTTGATGAGTTTATAATTTTTAGACATGTTTTGAAACCCTGCACGGTTATGTAACAAGCTAGGTTCTTGAGTTTATTTATTTACGTTATTTTGAAATCGGCATGCTTCACGTACCTAGCTATTTGGCTGCATATTTTTTCCACCTAATATTAGGTGAAAGTCTCCGATATTGACCCAGATTAAATCAATTACACATCCAAGATACTAGGATGATTGGCGAAGAGAATCCTATAGGTGCAAATGCCAGCATGACTCATCTTTATTACATCTTTAAAAACTTAAGCTGCTGATTCATCTTATTAAATCTCGGCTCGAACACATGTCAGTTCCCTTTGAAAGTAAATTACCAAAACACAATTAATCCCAATAATCACTCAAACGAAATATGAGATAAGACATAATATTAGTAAACGACTCTAACTCCCATGATGCAGCATGGTTCAGTCGCTGCAGTGGGCGGGGCTTTTATTATGAACTCTGAACCGTTTACTTTTACCATTGACTTTATGTGAGAACTGGACTGAGTGACCCTATCTTGGGTCCCAAATAGGAAGTAGCTGCTGGCTCCAAGAAGCCAAAATTATCATAGAGTTTTATAGAGAAATAAACAGCTATTACTCAGTAGTCATAATATTTGTCAGAATAACCATTCTTGTCCTATTTTTTTTCTGTTCTTGCTAATTCAAATTTTTATTTTAATTATTTTATTTAAATAGTTCAATTTTTGTGATATTTCATCTATTTCTAGTTCAAAACTGACCAATGGAGGCTTCAATGAAAGTATAAGGTGCCCACTCGCCCCTTCGCCAAACTTTCCAAATATTTGATTGACAAACCCGCTTTCTGTCTGGTTCCAAGATGCAAAGAAATGGCGACTGAATCAACTTTGTTGGAGCCAGAACTCACTACCTGCCACACTCACTTTTCCCAGTTCTTTTATACAGTCAAAGGCGTTTGTTGAGCATGAATTATTTTCTGTGATTTTTTTTTTTTTTTCTGCCGTGGTAATTGCCTGCTGCCATGTTGTTTGGAGTGACCACTATCACTTTCTGAGTTTGGTCCACATATATGATCCAAGGCCCTTTTGTGTTCTGAGGCCCTGATTGCCCGCACAGTTATATTTGGGTCTTGGAATAGTGGGATATTTGTACAAATCTGATCTTTTGGACAGAAAAAGATACTTTGAGGTCAATTTTAAATGCAAAAATGTTTAAATGGGAATCCATCCTCAAAATTAAACACCCAAAAAAGCATTTATGTAAGGTGTTATTTGCAAAACTATATTTCTCGAAATTTTTCATTGCAACTTAATAAGATGTGATCACATTGTGAATA
The DNA here is from genome assembly GCF_002922805.2 of Oryzias melastigma. Taxonomy (NCBI): domain Eukaryota; kingdom Metazoa; phylum Chordata; class Actinopteri; order Beloniformes; family Adrianichthyidae; genus Oryzias; species Oryzias melastigma. The sequence continues at coordinate 34,359,158 of NC_050516.1, forward strand.
ATGCTTTCCTTCTTTGTTGACACACAGGAAGACAAAAAAAAAAAAAAACAATATACCTGTAACTATTTTTAGAGACAGTTATTTAGAAATTCTTCTCAAGCATATTTGTTTCTCTGACTGTTGTTGCCAAAGCAAGCATTCTTCTCTTATCGACCATGAAATAGAAACCAGTTCACTGGTAGAGTAATTTATTTTATTGATATGGTGTTAAGATTTAAAAACACTATAAAAAATAGATAATTTATTAAACATTAAACCAGAACTCAGATGTAGGTTTACACCTTGTTTATGTGTTTGACATCAGTTTCTGACCACATATTTATTTACTGTAACATCTCACCCAGAGGCTCTCAAATGAGCACCTTGTGGACCTATTAAGAAAAAAATACAAATTTAATCTAATCAGCCTGTAAGACAGTCAAGACCTCAGATTTACTCCTATAGTATTGTACTCAACCCCCATCCCCGTCTAAAATAAACAATTAAAGCAGCTATTTCACTGAGCTGCACTGGGAAAATTAAGACACCCCTTAAGACAGGGGTGCCAAAATCAGTTCCACAGTGGGCCAAAATCTAAAGCATACCTTAGGTCGCGGGCTGAACAGGATAAACATTTATTGAACAACTAAAAGTATTTTTTTTAAAACATCAAAA
>NC_050516.1:34359999-34378320 GCF_002922805.2 Oryzias melastigma
CTCTCAAATGAGCACCTTGTGGACCTATTAAGAAAAAAATACAAATTTAATCTAATCAGCCTGTAAGACAGTCAAGACCTCAGATTTACTCCTATAGTATTGTACTCAACCCCCATCCCCGTCTAAAATAAACAATTAAAGCAGCTATTTCACTGAGCTGCACTGGGAAAATTAAGACACCCCTTAAGACAGGGGTGCCAAAATCAGTTCCACAGTGGGCCAAAATCTAAAGCATACCTTAGGTTGTGGGCTGAACAGGATAAACATTTATTGAACAACTAAAAGTATTTTTTTAAAACATCAAAACTGTAACTTTTTAACATAATTATGAGCTAGATATATAGCATTACCTGTAATAATGCTAGTGGGAATACTGCAAGCTGAATTTGGCCGCTGATGCTAGTACTGTTAGCTGAAGATGCTGAAATTGATAGCTAAAAACGCTGAATCTGATAGCTGAAAACGCTGAAGCTGATATCTGAAAATGCTGAAGCTGATAGCCAGCTAAAATATTAGTTTAATGCCTAATTAGCGTGAAAAAAAAATGTAGGTTAGCCAAAACAGCTAGCATGTAGCTAAGAAAATAGCTAAACTTCAAAGTACCCAAAACAAACAACAAAAAAGGCTAAATTAGCCTAAACAGCTAGCATGTAGCTGAAAAAATAGCCGAACTTAAAAATAGCTTAAAAAATGCCTATATTAGCCAGAACAGCTAGCATGTAAATAATACCCTAACCACAAAACAGCCTAAAAAAACTTTTTAAAAAAATCCTAAATTAGCAAAACAGCTAGCATGTAGCTAAATATGAGCTAAATTCCAAAAGAGCCTAAGAAATCTTAATAAATGCTAAAATGTCCAAAAAGCTAGCAGAATGCCAATTTTTAAAACATTAATACTGTAACTTTTTAATATAATTATGAATAAAAACAGGCAGGAATATTATTCCAGAATAAATCAACTTAAACCTTAAATAACTTTCAATATTTTACTCTCCATAAAAATATATTTTGAGAAAATTAAGCAAGTTAGATATGAGCGCAAGATATCATTGGTCCATTTATAACAATAAAATAAATTGTTTCAATCATCCAAGCGATTGAGCAAATGTGCATGAATTTACACGTCTGCCTACTCTAGAAATGGTGCTTTAGTGGTCATTACCATCAATACGGATATTCTCACAATAATCTGGAAAACGTTTCCGCTCTTTCTGTTTTTATTTTGTTTTCTTTTTACAAGACTCACGTTTCATCCATTTTGAACGTCATCAGTTGTAAATGTAAAAAAAAAAAAAAAAAAAAAGAAATTACATAAGAAACGTTTATTGCTTTATCTTTGCACTCCTCTTTGACTGTACTGCAATGTGTTGTTGGGTTATGAAAAAATGATAACAGACATTTGTACAGACCTGAAATAAATGACCCTACTGCCACGATGCATTTCCCCCAAGCTGTGATGTAACAGGAGGAACAGGAGAAATACTCAGACATTTTTTTATTTTCAATTTTTAATTACATTTAATTAAAAATGAACAATAAAGAAAAAAAACGTCCCTAATTCTTTAAATATCTTTGAATAATCCCCATGGATTATTATTTTTTTTACTTCTATGTTGAAATAATTTTAAATATTGGTTTGGATCCCACAGATTTCCCACAAAGACACAGATATTTTCCCCCAGACAAAGAAAAACAAAGTGCTTGTCGTGTTTAGGCATGGCCTCCCCCTTTTTTTTTAGAAGTAGGTGTGTCCAAACTAGTGCATCTAATATTGTTTATCATGAGGAAATTAGGTGTTTATTCAAAGCATTTTCACAACGTCAAGGTTGTTGCATTCAGATGAAAGGTGAAGGCAGAGCAGAGTGTGTAATCCCTCCATGCCAAGTCACAGTTAGCATGGCTAACGGGGAGGCCGCTGTGTTTCCATGTGGCCGACTGAAACAGTCCCCGCCTTAAATCCATCATTCAAACAAACTCCCACCCCCATTTCTGCTGTCCTGCCTCTCTTCCCCCTTATTGTCACGCTGCTCAGCTCTCTCAAACTTCCACTTATAGGCTCACTCAGTGTCAGATCAAGGAAGAGCATTTGTGCTGGTGCCATTTGTGGATCTGAAGGTGTTGTACATTTTTTTTTGTTTCATTAGAGGACTTTTAGTTTGAAGCAACTGTTGTGAGCAAGTTTCTGCAGGTACTTCCCTTTTTATTCAGTGACCGAGTTTTCATCCTGTTTTGTTTTTTAAACTTTATTAGTGAGCTACAGTTTCCAGTTTTTTCAACAAAAGGGAAACAAATGGTAATCTTTCAGTTTACAACCTTGGAGCTAGCTGTTGCTTTATCTAGGTTAAAGGTTACTTGTAATGATGTGCATCTGTTTCTTTTGTTTAGTGTAACCTCAGACTGCTCTGTAAACACTTTAAAGGGAAATATGTTAACTTGTTCAGGCAACCTTTATGGTAAACTTTCGAAAAAGTGATTTCATTAAAAGTAGGCATGAATATGTATTTCTTGTTGCTTTAAGGGAATGTGTGTCAATTATATTACTTTATGAAAATGTTTTCCATAGTTTCTTTTAAATACTGAACAAAGTATAACATATTTTATTATATCTTGAAATTCCAATAGGTAGTCATCTGTTTAACCTAATTCACAACTATTTTACATACCATTGTGTTGCAAGATGCAGTCAGTAAGCAAGAATGGAGAGAAAGGAATCTAGGTCAGAACTAGTGGGAAGCTTTGCCAATTTTCTAAAAGTGGTTCACAAGGGGGGCAAAATTAATGTCAGACGTATTTTAGAAAAAAACAAAAAGTTCTTGGCAAACAATTTGATCCCCTCTCATGAGAAGTCACAGTAGAAAACAATGCAGCACGAGTAACTGACCCGCTGGTCAAAGGGCGTTGAGTCGGCGTCTCACAAAGCCCACAGACTTTGAAGGGTTGCTATGGCATCTGATCAGTGGCATCACTGAAAAAATAAACTCTTAACACTTTTACAAATTCAGCACAAGAATTTCTATTTTTTTTGTCTTTGGTGATTAATGAACAACTAGAAACATTGCATTACCTGCAATAATGCTAGTGTGAATGCTTTTTGCTGAATATGCTGAATAAATTTACTGTAATTGCTGAAGGGATTTGCTGAAAATGCTATTTGCATGCTGCTAAAATTGCTAAAGGACTAATGAATTTCCCCACCCCATGGGATTAATAAAAGTATCTTAAATCTTGAATTTAAGTTGCAGAAATTGCATTATGTGCCCAAAGAATTTCATGAAAACTTAAGAAAATTCTGTAAAATTCCAAAATGTGTAAAGGTTTGAACTCGGAATTAGCCCAAAACCTCAGTAGATGCAAAATTAGCCCAAAACAGTGAACATTTTGCTCAAATGTTGGCTTACCCCCTAAAAAGCTCCAAAATCCTTAGAAGGTGCCAAATTATCCAAAAAACGCTAGCACATTGCTAAAATACTATCTTAACTCAGAATTAGCCAAAAAAAAAAAAACAGTAAATGCCAAATTAGCTAAAAAAAAACTAGCATGTTCCTAAAATACTAGCTTCACTCAGAATTAACCCAAAAACCTCCCAGTAAATTCCAAAATAGCCAAAAAAGCTTGCTAAATAGTAGCTTGACTCAGAATTAGCCCAGAAATCATCAGTAAATGCCAAATTAGCCTAAAGAGCTAGCATGTTACTAAAATTCTAGCTTGACTCAGAAGTAGCCCAGAAATCCTCTGTATATCCCAAATTAGCCCAAAAAGCTAGCATGTTGCTAAAATACTAGCTTGACTCAGAATTAGCCCAGAAATCCTCCGTATATCCCAAATTAGCCCAAAAAGCTAGCACTTTGCTAAAATACGAGCTCAACTCAGAGTTAACCCAGAAAACCTCATTAGATGTTAAATCACCCAAAACTGTTAGCATGTTGGTAAAACACTAGCTAAACTCAAAATTAGCCCCTAAAAACCTCAGTAGCATTGATGTCCTTAAAATGCTGAACATTTTGATCCCAATACTGCATAGTTTTCAAGTGCGCAAATAATTTGAGGATTTGCATGAAAAAAATAGCAAAAGTTCCATAAAATAAAATTCATTCAAAAATTTCATAATATTTTAGAATTTGCGTGAAATGTTACAATACCAAAAGTACAAGCATGCATTTCCTGAAGATGTTACATGTTTTTAATGGCATAATTTGCATAAAGATTCCCATTCATTTCAATGGAGCTAAAAAAAATCGCATAAATTGTGTTAAATTGTAAAAACTGTAAAGTTTTTGAATACCAAAAATTCAAGCAGTAAAATAAGAAAAAGAAATAATAAGAAAGAGAAACAGAATCCTCACATTCACACAATTAATCTTTTAAAAATGTGTTTCAAAAGTCTGCTCTGACAATTTTACAGTTAAAGTGTTACATTTATTTGTTATATAAACAATTATTTAAAGCTTAACTGAAGACAATTAAATGTTATATTCATTTAAATGCTGCAGAAATTAAATACTGCCATTTATTTTTTCGAAAAGGATGACATTTATTTTGAAGCAGAGTTTGTGGGCTTTGAGGTTTAAGTAAAAACTCCTATCTATGGTGGTGCAATTCCAGGAAAAAGAAAAGAGGAAGTCTCAGTAAGCATTATTGTCTCAGATCTATTAGGGCTATTCCGACGTTTCCCAAAAGTTTCATCCTAAAAGGAAAAACAATCCCAAATTTAAAGTGTTCCAAACAGCTGCCAATTATTATGGGATTAGAGGTCGCAGCAGGTTGACAGACACCCCCCCCCCGCTGTCATACTTTGCTTTGCATGACTCAAGACAGAAATTCCAGAACCCAAAGAGCTGCAGTGACATGCTCAGCAGAAATCTTTAACTTGCTCATGTTCCACCAGCTTTTACATTGCAGCAAAATGAGACCCAATGACCTAAGAATTATCTGAGCTCTCAGAAGGTTTGGTAGATATTATGTCATTTCTCCACTCATAAGCATTCCACGTGACGTGCCGTCATAAATCGCAGCAGTTAAGATGTTGGCTAATGTTCAAAGAATTCACAGAACCTCAGTGTTAATTCCAGCAAACTGCAGATACTCCTGATATTTGATAGCAAAAATAGCATCCTTTAATTCAATACCAGCATTAATATACATCCATGAAGTATCAGTACTTTCTTGTTAGTGACTTATAAAAAGACATTAAAGCATTAAAAAGCGTGAAAAACTGAGGTGTGAAAGTGAGAAACGTCATCAAGTTCCTGCTATAAAATGATGATAAAACTACAGTCAAGTCCAAGATCTCTTTCAACTTTGGTCTATCTACCATCATAAAACTGCTGCGTCACGACTGCTCAGATTTTTACTACGAAATAAACTTTGAATTTAATCAAATTATTGTGTGTACTCTTTGTATTAATAATCATAATTTATCTCATTCTCACTGAAGAACCATTTGTTGACAGATTTATTCCACTGTTTTTGTGGCCTTACTATTGAATTAATAATTTTTATAAAATAAAATAAAACTTGTTTATAGCTTTAAACTTTAAAGCTTAATTTGTATTATTTAACACTTTCATTTCAAGGTTATACTTAATTATAATTTAAAAAATATGTGACTGGACATTTACATAATTGCCAGGTTCTTGTGTGCAGTTTTTCATACTGTTAAGTGACAAGCTGTCTTGGGAATGTTGTTTTCAGGTCCACCAGTGGAAAAATGTTAACAGTTGTGCAGCTGCACACATAATTTCCAGTCTACTTGCTTCCTCCCACATCACTTTTGAGGCAGGCACACAAAAGCAACATTGATGAAGAGAATTATCCGTCTGTTGACCTAATTCAGGACGATAGCTGGCTGGCAGCTGACAATGAGCTTTAATAGACTTTGATTTAAATTGTGGCAAATTTTCATCACTGTTTAATAGGACTGACAGTAAATGCAAGTAAAAAATAAATTAATATTTTTAAATTTGCTGAATAATCACAATTGTGCAATAAATAAAAATGGCCAGGGACTCTTAACACATTCCTCTGCACCACATCCCCTCCTAAATTTAATAAGTGTCTTTATTTATCAATAAAATTCAAGTAAACGAATAATGATTGTCTAGTACAGAAAGTATAAAGACCTGTCTCTTCTTTTTACGTTTGCAAATAAATTACTATTTAGTTTATTGTTTTGAGTTTATGGTATTGTTTGTACTTGTTTAAGTATTTCTTAATATCTTTTTATGTTTTTTTGAGGGGAAAAGTTACAAAGATAAAGAGCAGGATCATCAGCGAATATGTGGACTTCTCTGAGACACGAACTACTTGTACTATTGTGTTGTGATGATTCATTTGAACAAAGACCGTAAAACAGAATCTTTTAAAAATGATAATGTTGCTGCTAATATTTCTGTTGTAAATGATTCTATTTTGGTTTTGTTCAAGTTTCTTCACTTCATAGTGTACCAAATGCTGTAGTTTTTTTGCCATTTTGTACTGCTGTCCAGATCTACAATTCCAAAACAAAAATTTCCCAGAATCCTCTGCAAAAAAAAAAAAAAAAAAGAAAAATTGTACTTTACCTTAGTTTTTTAAGTCATCTAAATTGTCTTCATCAGAACTAACGCTGGCCACAAACAATTATTTTATTATTTGACTAATCACCGATTACTTTTTCAGATTAATCGACTAATGAATTAATGAAATAGTTTATTTCAAGCAATCAGGAATAATACCTTAAAAAAAATAACATCGCATTGAATCACAAGTAGATCGCTTGAAAGGGAGTGGGAGGAAACAAACTTGAATTATTAATATCCGGTTCAGGACTTCATATCAAATATTTAAACTCTACAATAATAAATTCAGGTTATGAAGAATCATTAATATCGCTGATGTAATTAAATTTTAAAACATCCACAGACAAATCATTTATATTCATCAGTAACAATAATCTGAATGTTCTCATGAAAAGACAATTTGTGCAGATAGAATTCATCAAATAATTATTTTTAATAATACAAAAAGTAATAATTAAAAATCATCTTCATTTGTTATTGCAAAAAAAATGATAAAAATTCACAATATTCTCTAATCAGGTCATACGCAAAGTGGATGTAAAGCAAAAATCTTAATCATCTATAAACTAACTAAAAATAAAGACAGTTAAGATGACAGTTTATCCAACTTGATGAATCGTGCAGCATCTGTCCTTCATCAGTTTCTGTGATTAAAAAAACATCAAATCAAATGAGAGAGACAAGGAATATACTTTCCATCAAACACATTTTGACAGGTGACCTTTGACCCTAACCATCCATCAAACTTGTTTTGACAGCCCTAATCAGAACACAGTAGATTCATAAATAAAATACTCATATTTATTCGTTTTTCACTTCGTGAAATCGGTGACATCATATTTGCTGTTTAAGAAAAAAAAGTGGTGACCATGGTGTCTGAATTGCTTTTAAAACTGTACTGTAGTTAGTGAGGGAATGCGGACATAACCAAAGCATTTTTAAATACATAATTCTAACTGTACACTAGGGCTGCCATGATTCATCGGCTAATCAACTATTAAAATAGTCCAATTTAATAGTTGATTAGTGGTTACTTAGTATTATATGGAGTCAGGGTGTAGTAAAAGTTGAAAGTTATAATGGCATTTTGACTTTTTAAGGGGTTTTTGTGGCCATTTTGAAGTTCACCTAATATTTCAGCTACATGCTAGCTGTTTTGGCTAATTTAGGATTTTTTTTCAATTTCTTAGGCTAAATTGGCATTTAACTAATATTTTAGCTGGCTATCAACTTCAGTGTTTTAAGCTATTAATTTCAGCATCTTCGGGTATCAGCATTAGCATTTTCAGCAGCCAAATTCAGCTTGCAGCATTCACACTACTATTATCCCAGGTAATGCTATATATCTAGTTTTAAGTTAGTTTAAAGCTAATGATGGTTAAGATGTGGGCTTTACATTCAGTTTGTGAATGACCCGATTAGTCGACTAATTGGAAAAAATAATCGGTAATTAGTCGACTATTAAAATAATAATTTGTTGCAGCACTAATGTACACTGAGATAACTTGACAAGATCTAGAACACTTTAAAAAGTTACAATTGTTCAGGTGGATCAACACCTGAACAATTTGAACTCGGAGTTCAAAACAACATTAAAAGTGTAGTTCTTACCCATCACTCTTGTCTTCCCAGTGTTATGGAAAAGATCCCTGGTTCAGAGGTCCAGGTCCAGCTGGACTTGGGAACAGCACATCCTGCACCCTCCAGAGGACAATGGTCCAACAAAATTGAGTTCCTCTTGGCTGTGGCAGGACAGATCATAGGTCTCGGAAATGTGTGGAGGTTTCCTTACCTGTGCTACAAAAACGGAGGAGGTGAGTCCTGCTATAGTGAAATGGAAATGTATACGTTAATGAGTTTAACATAAACCTAAAAAGGTAAAATATATCCCATGCTCCTCAGGTGTGTTCTTCATCCCATATATACTCTTCCTCTTCACTTGTGGCATTCCCTTGTTTCTGCTGGAGACGGCCCTCGGCCAGTACACCAGCCAGGGAAGCATCACCTGCTGGAGAAAGATTTGTCCCTTATTTGAAGGTGAAGATATTTGTATTAAGTACATCAAATGTATGAAGTTTAGTCATAATTTCGTAGTTATTATTTCATAAAAAATAAACTTAATTCACATTTGGACAGTGCAAGTCATGGTGATACTCTTCATATTATGCAAGAGTCAACAGCTGACAGGCTGGACTGGGGAGAAGGAATTTTGGCCAGAACTGATGGTAAACATGTTTTTTTAAGTGGGTCACCAACAGGACCAAATTAATACCAGATGTATTTTACTTAAGTTTTTATTTTTTTTAAAAAGAGCTTATTAAAAGTAAAGAATAATGACATATTTATAAGCTTCAGGCTCTTATTGCCAAATAGTTCCCACTAAAGTTTAACCGATTCATGAATGCGTTCCCGAACTTTCTTTACTTTAGCTGCGCAGTTCGTTTTCTTGACAATAAAGCATGCTGTCAGATGACTTCTTTGTCCCGCCGTCCAACATGAAAAGACTACAAACAACCTGAGTTCATTCAAGTCCATTCATCCAAGCTGTTCTGGGACATAATTTAGTGCAAGTTTGGCTTCCCGGGGAGTGTTGACTTGCAGGTTCGTTAAGCACATTAACTCCACAGGTTGCCCAGTCAGCGCCATCATGGAAAAGAGAAAATGTTTCCAGTTTGGGGGAGAAATCTTACAAAACTCAAATTATGATGGGGAAGAAAAAGAAAGTTGTGAACTCCAGTAATATTTTAGATCAGTGTTTTTTTAATCTTTTTTGAGCCAAGGTACATGTTTCCTTGAAAAAAATCCTGTGACACACAAGCATCCGTAATGTAAAAAAAATGAGGTGGAAAAGTTGTGGATGTTTTCCTAAATGTTGTAATAAAAGCACCCCAAAATGCATCATGGGGGATGTAGTGCAAAAACTGACGAGCTCCATTGTTTTGTTCACTTTTCAAACACCTTATCCCTCTGGAAGCAACGGCGCTAAAGCGGTTATTTCAGCTTTAGCAGTTATTTTTGCTGGATTTGAGAGTCTTTGAGTGGAATCAGAACAAGGAAGTGAGGACGTTAACCAACGTTAACCACTACTGGTTGGTCAGATGGATGACGTGATCAAGGCTCCAAGAATGACAAGTTGAAGGGGCGAGACTTTTCCCAAAAACAAAGCTAGCAGCTAATTTCCCGTACCGTCATTTCCTGTTAAAGAGTAATTCACAGAATCAAATAAACACAAAGAAAAAAGCGTTTTTTGTTCTTGCATATTCCAAACTACTAAGTGTAAAGCCCAAACCTGGCAATGGTAAATGTTTTTAGTTTAGGAAAATGGGTAACTTACCACGCCACCCCTGATCATCTCTCATGGGTGCCGCGGAAAATTGGTTGAAAACATTGTTTTAGATTATAAACCAGGACTTACATAAATGCAGGTGTAAACCAAATAATGTAAAGCAGACTTCCTGTGGTAGATATAATGCATATGTCTTTATGCATTAGCTTGCAAGCTATACATTTATGTGTGAGTGGGGCAACATGGAAAGCACAGTACCCTGCAATGTTTTTTCTTTAGGTTTTTAAAGTTTTTTTTCCTTATTTTTCTTGCAGGGATTGGTTATGGGAGCCAAGTGGTTGTTTCCTACTCCAGTATGTACTACATTATTATATTGGCCTGGGCATTCCTGTATCTTTTCTCCTCTTTCAACTCCGAACTTCCCTGGGCGACATGCAGTAACAGCTGGAACACAGGTACAAAGACGAAACTCTGATGCAGGCTTCCCTTCTTCTTCTTCTTCTTCTTTTCCTTTCAGCTTTTCCCTTCAGGGGTCGCCACAGCGAATCAGTTTCCTCCATCTGCAGGCTTCCCAAAGGCTTCAAACTGACATTATGTGGCGCTCAAATCTGTGTCTTTGTTTGTCTCCCTAATGCCAACTTTATTTAAGTGTCACATGATTCCACACAATAAATCCAATACTGTAAGTAAACTTTAGGATAATGAGGGGTGGAAGTTGAAAAGCAGTTTGTTTAATAGCTCCTTAAATAAAACAAAATAACTTTTCTTTCTTGCACAAGTAGCATTATCAAACGAGCAATCAATTTTATAGTTAATTTTCAGTTACCAAGACTTATTCCCAGTTGTAAAGACTCGTTATGAATTATTTTCCCCTTTTTAAATTGACTTTTAACTCGCTCACTTGTCATGAATATTTGTTAATCTTCAAACCAATGGTGGACTTTAAAGTTTGGGAGTCGAAGGAATAATCTTTTTCTACCGAGGGTCGAATAACCTCTTCTCTAGTCTGTTTCTAGGCAGCATCAAGAATCCAAGTGTTTTGATTGATGTTTAAATCTGAAATCGCATTTAAATGTTAAATGTATTTTATTTACATTGTCTTTACTTGGTAAAAACAATTGAATGTATTGCAATTTATTACCCACTCTCTCTCTAGCTGGAACTAATGAGCGTCTCCTGTCTTTTCTTTAAGTTGTCATGTTTTGCTAAAGAAAGCAAAAGGAACAAAAATTCTTGAATGATTGATCAAAACAGTTCTCTATAGAGTGGCGTTAAATAATATGATATAAAAAATATTCTTAAAAAGACCGTTCTTTGTCCCTCCCTTTGTCTGACCTCTCCTTTTCTGCCCATATTTTTAATTATTCTTTACTTTCTTAATCTATATTTTAAATTCTTTTGATTTTGTTCTTTTTCTTCATTTTTTGAAGTGAGGCAACACATTTCTTGCTTTCTCTGTAGTTTTTCCTTTTTTACAGCCTCAAAGTATTTTTTCTAAATCTCTTCAGAGTCTCTCTCTGATGCTAACTTACTATATGATTTGGGTTTTTCATGATAGAGTAAAATAATAATGGTAAATGATTTATTTATATTTTTTCATATCTGTTCAGTTCACTCTCCAATCCAAACTAAAACACACTGAAACCTTTTGTGTGTGTCTATATGTTCGTGTTTGCAGCACAGTAATCCTTGTTGAGTTAAGAATAATTAGATTTATTTGAATATATTAATTGTTCTAAATTAATCTGTCAAAATATTCTCAACTTTTCAGCGAACTGTGTGGAGTTTAATCAAAATCCTGAATATTTTAACACAACTTTGGCTGAAAATGCAACATCACCAGTGAGAGAATTCTGGGAGTAAGTAACAAATTAAAAAAACCAATACTTTCATATTGTTGAAATATAGAAATTTTGTTTTTTTGTGTGTGTGTGATTTACAGGAGAAGAATTTTGAATATCACAGGAGACATCAATGACTTAGGCAGCATACGATGGGAGCTGGCTCTGTGTCTTCTCTTATCCTGGATCATCTGTTACTTCTGTGTGTGGAAGGGAGTGAAGTCTACTGGGAAGGTGGAACAAGAATCCTCTTTATTTTGATTATTCACATCACATCAGCGTAATCAGGTCTTCCCTGTATGCTTTCATTTTTGGGCGGGTTGTGAAGTATTTTCAAAATCTGTTCAGATTTCACAATTTCTTATGAATGTAAAATATCTTGTTTATGCTTTTAATTATAATTAGGATCATGCCAAACTAAAACTGATTTAGCCGAATGTCACCCTGAAAATTGGCTTCTAAGAATTAAAATTAATTGTCTGAGTTACTTTTGTAAAGTAATTTCAGCTGCATCTAACCTCTTCTTAGTCTGGCAATCAGATGAGGTGTAAATGGTTGTACCATGAAGCAACCAACAATTCTTGGGTTTTTTCATTGGGTACATTATCTTTGCCAACATGGTTTAACCTGTTTAGATACAAAACATGAGAAACATTAACTACAAAAGACCTGCAGATAAATATTAAACTTTTAGATGAGTTCTCAGAAAAAGAGTACCAAGTAAATACTGAAGGTATCTTGGGGAAAAAAAGCTATTTTTGAAAGAGTTTAATTAAAATTGTCTGTTTTCATGTAACATGACAGGTTTGAGCACCCGAGCTATTGAAATAACTAACATGGTTAAAGTGCAATCCACAAATGTTTTTCTAAAAGTCATTTCTGCCTCTTGTGCAGGTAGTTTACTTCACTGCTACATTTCCGTACCTCATGCTGGCCGTGCTGCTGGTTCGTGGACTCACACTCCCAGGGGCCTTGAATGGAATCAAGTTTTACCTTTATCCAGATCCAGCTCGTCTTACTGATCCGCAGGTATCAACACAAGTCCCTCCTACAAAAATCTGTTTTATGTAGCTACAATGACCATTCTCAATTATGCTCGAGTTGGATTTAAATGCAACCACTAGGGGGCACAATCCGGTACTATTGCGTTGCTAATTCAGTGTACTGGGTCAGTCATGGGTCAGGTTAATAATGACTGCCACCAGTACTGATTACCTACAAGATTCCAGTGGAAACTGGGCCACTAATGGTTAAAGAGAGGACAAAGCCGGTTAGTCCTGATAGGATTCCCCTCTGTAATGATTTGGAGAGGACCACCCAACATAATCTGAATACAGGAGGAAGTGATTACAGAATTTTAATAAGTAAATAAACAAAAACAAAGTATCTAATCTCCACCGGAGTACTTCTCTCTAGCCTCGGATCATGGAAATAATCTGAAACAAACATGGAGGGTTAGACCTTAGTTAAAGAAAAAAGGGGCAGAAGTCCAAATATCCTCCAAAGAAGTAGTGCCACATGATAGGATCTTCCTCACTCCGTCCTGAGAAGTATCAATATCCTTGATAATTTCAAAAACATTAAAGGGCAAAAATGTCCCACAGGCCAGATCACATAAAAAAAACAACAAACAAAAAAAAAAAAACCTCAGGATAACATAAAACAACGCATATGTCTATAAACTCTCCATACTCCCTAAATACTAAAAAAAGCTAAAGAGTGCAGGACTGTCTAGTGTCCTGAGTATCAGGAACTTGTGGTGGAGGACCCAAATGCAGGAGACTGAACATTTAATAAATAAACTGAAACTTTAAAAACATATTGAGACTGACAGGGAAAATAGAAAAAGATAAAAGCACCACAAAAACCCAAGCATGAAATCCTGACAGTACCCCTTCCAAAAAGGGCAGATCCCAGATGCCCAAAACAGCAGAGAAGAAGGGACCCTTGAAAAAAAAAAAAAAAACAGATCCTTTGCAGCCAGACAGATGTGAGGTGTATTAGAACCCCTCCTCAGAAACAGGCAAGAGAGGAGTAATCCTGGCGACTGTCTCCAGGGACAGGAAATATGAATGGGAGCAGTTCCAGCAACCCTAATCCGGAACAGGAAATAGAACCCAGGGGGATGAACTGGGACCATCCTCAGGGACAGGCAACCCTTTACAGGAACAGGAAGCTTGAAGGATGGCCCCAACAGTCCCTCTCTGGAACGGATTTGGTGGATGTGGCATGGAACGGCATGGACTGCTGCAAAAATTCCTTCTGGGTCCAAGGTGGTCAGGTTGTTCTGTCAGGAACTTGTTCTGGAGGACCAAAACGCAGGAGACCTGGCTTGGTGGCAGAAACTGAAAAATGACAAGAACCCACGGAGAACCAAAACAGTAACAGAACTGAACAGATGACCTGACAATGATAAACTGAAAACCAGGCACTTAAATACAACTAAATGAAGACAGCTATGGATAATTAACCGGAACATGGTGAGACTGACAGGGAACACAGAACATGACAAAAGTACCACAAAAACCCAAGCACAAAACCCTGACAACACCCCTCCCCAAAAGGGCGGATCCCAGATCCCCAAAACAGCCAACAGGAATGGACCATTGCGGACAAAACAAAAACAAATCCAGAAAACAGCTTCTACAGCCAGACGGATGTAAGGGGTATCAGAACCCCTCCTCAGGACCAGGCAAGAGAGGAGCAGTCCCGGTGACCCTCCTCAGGAACAGGAAATAAAACCCAAGGGGGATGAGCAGCGACCCTCCTTAAGGACAGAGAACATGAAGGAGCGGTCCTGGGGCCCGTTCCAAGAAGCAGGTTCAACAAATTTAGAGTTCGAACGTCCCCCTCAGGAACAGATTTGGTGGATGTGGCATGATAAGGCTGCAGGAAAACCCCTCTGGCGTGGAGTGGCGTGGAATGGCTGCAAAAACTCCTGCTGAGAGTGAACAGAACTTGACCAAAGTACCACAAAAACCCAAGCATAAAGTCCTGACACTGGATTTTAAAACCAATTCAAGCACCAAGCTTACAACTTTTTGTTTCTAAATGGCAAAGTTGATGTCCCTGAGTAAAAAAGCACATATATCTAAAAATCTTAGGCATAAATCGTTAAAAAGAAGCAATTGTTCAAACACAATCCTTTGTGGTCAATATTTACCAATCTAGTGAGCATCTGTCAGGAGTTAAGCCTTTACCTCCCTCTCTGACCACCAGAGGGAGTCGTCCCCTATATAGTATCCTTCACTTGGTCTCTGTCCCTCACACTACATCTCCCATCAACCACTTCACCTGATTGTCATTCAGTACTCTCTTCAACTGTGTTCAAAGTCTTGTTGGCAACAATCTGAGAATTGTAGTTATTCCTTATCAGCTTCAGGATGTTTTTGCCTCACACTCGTCTAGTTTGTCTCTCCTGGTCATTATCCTTTTGGCTCCTTAACCATTCACTCGTTCCTCGTAATAATAAACTCAGTTCGTTTCAGTTCAGACGCCTTCACCTCATTGTTACAGCACTGGTTTTGAGAAAAAATGTCTGGGAAATTTCTTGGGCTCTGGATTTTGGAATTACAGTCAAGTACACTGTATGGTGCTCTGAAGGAATTTAGACAACCAATAGCAACCTTCAAGAACAAACATGACTGCTAATATACATCTAAAACAAACGGGCACTGGAGTGAACAGAAGCTGCAGGTTACACAAAAACTAATCAGCGGGCTGAGAAGTGATAGGTGGCAGTAGATCATAAAGTGGGAGGATGCCTGAGGAACGGAGGACCAGTGCACTGGTGTCTATTTTTAAGAACACTGGACCGCATTGTTCTCTGTAGTTGTAGAAACTACAGAGGAATGAAGCTGATGAGGCTGGGAAAGAGTTTAGGAGGTTAGACTGAGAAGAGTTTAGGAGGTTAGACTGAGGTCAGAAGTGAGCATTCGTGAAGTACAGTTTCTGAAGCAGAATTTGAAGGTTAGGGAGCAGAGGTGAAGAAGGTCGAGGGCTTTCTTTCATTCCCTAAATTCAATTAAAGCTTTACATCTAAAATGTTTGTAACAGTCTTTTAATCATTTATTTTAATTTACTTGCGAGTTGTTTTCCTTCTGTACTTACATCCTCATCAACCCTTCTAACTGTTCTTGTGTTTCAGGTGTGGATGGATGCGGGTACGCAGATATTTTACTCCTATGCTATTTGCATTGGTTGTCTTACTGCATTGGGCAGCTACAATAAGTACAACAATAACTGCTACAAGTGAGTTACAGACTGTCCTAAAGAAATGAAAAACATCTTCTTTCATTCGTAAGAAATTCAAAGCACGTATTTCTTCATATTATAGAAAGTTGTTTCAGCTTCATGAACAGAACTTGATCTGAATCTTTAGACTTTTTCAGAAGTTTATTAAAACATTTTACGCAGGAGAATGTGTCATAATGGACAAATATGATAATTATGGTATTGTGACACTATTTTGAGTTAATGTTTCTATTATTTTCCAGGGATTGTGTGTATTTGTGCCTGTTGAACAGTGGAACAAGTTTTGTTGCTGGTTTTGCAATCTTCTCTGTTCTTGGATTTATGGCTTTTGAGCAGCAGACTGACATATCAAAGGTGGCAGAATCAGGTAAGTTTAATGAAATAAATTAACCAAATTAAGGAAATTTTTATCTGGATTTTAAATAAACTATTTCCCCTTTTAGGACCTGGCTTGGCGTTCATTGCGTATCCTCGAGCGGTCACCTTGATGCCTCTCCCTCAGCTTTGGGCGATATTCTTCTTCTTGATGATCATCCTGCTCGGCTTGGACAGTCAGGTACTTCGCCTATTCTTCTTCTTTGACCGACTATACAAAGTGACGTCCAAGACAGATGTTTTTAGGTCCTGTTGGACTTTACATCTTTCTATACAGAGTTTAAAGTAACTGTCTAGATCAGTGGTCCCCAACCCCCGGATCGTGGACCGGTACCGTCTGTGGGTCACTTAGTATCGGGCCTCAGTCACTCAAAAGAAATTCATGTGTTAACTTAGATTTTTTCAGTTTAGTTTATTTTCTGATCCTGAAAGAAGTTTTATTTTGGAAAACTGTCTGAGTCTGTTCTTGGTCACATGACTTTTAGCGGCTATCTGTACTGCTAGCTAAAAAGCTAACAAAAAACAAACAATAAAACGTGTTTGGAAGGTTTCTTTTGGGAGAAAAGAGCCTGAGGAAACCGAACGAGAGCCTTCAACTTCAAAGAACAATAAATATTCTGTTTACAGACAAAACCAGGAGTCTTCTTCAACATGCAGAATTATTGAGACAGTTGTACTAATTTAGCAGAAGCAGCTCTGCCTAATACGCGACGACGGACTCTCAACTGTTTCACACACGCAGAAAATAAAATTAAAAACACGGTGGATTCACATTTATATTATACTTAAAATACCAATTTTATGACAGTCGGGTCATTTTATTTTGCTTTATTTATCAATTACACTTTAAAAGTCAGACGTAACTGAAGCTAGCGTCCGCTTGTTTGCCTCCACTTTAACACTAAAGGGAAAAGCTTCATCACAAAATTTAAACAAGCCACAAACCTTTTGCAGAAAATGAAGATTTAATCAAATAAAGTTGATGATTTGTGGAAACTAGTGAAAGGGACATTTGAGAATTTTTCTACAGCACGCCAGAAACTTTAGCACAGAAATTGTTACTTTGAAAAAAAAAAAAATACCCAATGAATGAGGATTTATGTAAAGACAAATATGATCAATCTTTTTGTCCTGAAAGATAATCAGAATCTGGATTAAGTGTTCAAAAGGCATTCTATGGGGGAAAGATACGGTGACTATATATGCCAAGAGCTCTGTGTGAGTTTGTATCACACTCTCATGCTTTTTCCTGAGAATGTTTGCATTTTATGGCTGATAAAATAACTGGTCTGTGTTTCAGTTCGTAGGCCTGGAGGCCCTTGCAACTGCAATTTCTGACCTACACCCCGCCTTCTTCCAAGTGGGCCATCGGCGTAAACTTCTCCTTCTCGTCATCTCTGTGATCTGTTTCCTCATCGGGCTTGTGATGGTGACAGAGGTAGGGTCACTACACATCAGCACACACTTGCTATGGAGGGTATCTGAGCTGTTGCCCTCTCCACAGGGAGGACTCTACATCTTTCAGGTGTTTGACTATTATGCCTGCAGTGGAATGACTCTGCTTCTCTTTGCTCTGCTGCAGTCTGTGTGCATAGCATGGGTGTACGGTGAGTGTTCAACTAAAAGGAGAAAAAATGACTTCTTCATGAAGAATCTTAAGCTTATTTGACTTATCCTCTCATCCAAAGGTATTGATCAGTTTTATGACATCATCGAAGACATGATTGGATACAGACCTATGTCTGTCATTAAGTACTGCTTGAAGTATGTTACCCCGGTGGTCTGCTTGGTAAGTTCTGTGTTCCTCTAAACTGTTCTGTTGGGTTCTCTGGTTCTTTTCCATCTGCTCTGTTCTATTCTGTTCTGTTTTGTTCTATTATACTCTATTCTGTTCTATTCTATTCTGTTTTGTTCTATTATATTCTGTTCTATTCTGTTCTATTCTGTTCTGTTTTGTTCTATTATACTTTATTCTGTTCTATTCTGTTCTGTTCTATTCTATTCTATT
>NC_050516.1:34378852-34395307 GCF_002922805.2 Oryzias melastigma
TCTATTCTATTTTGTTCTATTCTGTTCTGTCCTATTCTATTATGTTCTGTTCTATTCTATTCTATTCTGTTCTATTCTGTGTTGTTCTATTCTGTTCTGTTCTATTCTGTTCTGTTCTGTTTTGTTTTGTTCTGTTATATTCTATTTTATTCTATTCAATTTTCTTATATTCTGTCTTGTTCTTTTCTATTCTATTCTTTTTTTGTTCTGTTCTGTTTTTTCTGTTGTGTTCTATTCTATTCTATTCTATTCTTTTTTGTTCTGTTCTGTTTTTTTCTGTTGTGTTCTATTCTGTTCTGCTCTGTTCTGTTTTGTTCTGTGTCGTTCTTTTCCGTTCGGTTCTGTCCAGCCTCATTCCTCTGCGTCATACTTTGTCCTGCATGATCTTGCTCTGCTCTGATTTATGTTATTTACATTTCATCCTCTGTGTTTTGGGCCGCCTTACTACAACAAACCCGCCCACGCTCAGACTGGATTCTGAGGTAAACAGAACTCAATCAAAACAAGGCGTGTCGCGGCGTGTCGAGCAAAATGGAAAAGCCGTGTTCTGTGATATTCTGTTCCGTCTCTTCCAGCTCATTTGTTTTCATTCATTTCTGTTCTATCATCCTCTGTTCTGTTTTACTCTTTTGTGTTACTAATAAACAAAACATTACCATCTGTTGGATCCAGACTGAATGGAATACGCTGTTATAAAAGAAAAACTAGAGTTTTGACATCAGTTTTTTGGGAAATGAGATTTAGAGTACATGTTAAAAATGTAAACAAAAGATTCAAATAAAACCTACTTTTCTGTAACTGCTGTAAATAATTATTGTTTAATTTAAAGCCTCCGATCAGTACAATTATTTTAATAAATACTCACAAGCAGAAATACTGAGATAGTGAGATTTTATGTAAATCTAGATGAAGCCAGCAGTATCTCTAAGGTACTGAGCTAAAAACGGGAAAATGTTCCTGATGGGATTCAGCATCTTCATATTAATCACAAACAAACCTAAACCAAAGAGAAGGCCATTTGGAACCACTTAAAACCAGCTCTGGTTTTATATTTTACAATTGTTATTTATTTTTCTTTTTTTTAGGAAATATTCATGTCTTAAAACTTTCAAGACTAACAAATAATGATTCTTAAAACTCTAAAATTGATTTTACCATGAATATAATCTTGTAAATTTACAACAATTAGCGATGATTTTAAAGGAAATAGAAATAAAAAGTAAATCGAGATAGAAATTTGATTGAGGTGGAGTTTTAATTTTCTATTACCTTTCTATTAAAAACAATCTCTATAGCTGCGTTTCCATTACAAATATGAGCAAAACTTTATTGAAATCCAATTTACACAATTTCATAGTTACTTTTAAGAAAAAACAGTCTGAACAAAAATATTATTCTTGTTACCGTATTTTCCGGAATATAAGTCGCCATTTTTTTCATAGTTTAGTCAGGGGTGCGACTTATACTCAGGAGCGATATTTGTGTTTTTTTTTTTAAGATAAATAGGCTCATATATTTGTTATTTTCACAGTAAACACCAGCTGTCCTTTCGCTGTTGTTTCCTCTAACAACCACTAGAGGGCGTTGCATCTGAGTATATTTGTTACTAACAGCGGCAGAAGAAGAAGTGTCGTCCAAAACAAACATGGAAGAGAATCTGATTGTTTTCCTCTTAAACTTTGATATTTTTCTTATACAGATCAAAAGATTAGTATTCTTGTTTTTATTTATTTATTTTTTATTTTATTTTAGCTATGTTTGGCTTTGCGGATTTGTTCTGAAACATCAGACTTTTCTCCCAAATATTCAACTTCGACTCCAGAGTGACTTTTATGTGGTTTTCTTCTTCTTGATTAGATTTTTTTGCTCTTTTGACTTATACTCTGGAAAATACAGTAGTTAATTGGCTAAACAAAATGTCAAAATAGAGGTTTAAAAAACCTTTAGACGAGTGAAATAGTTATTTTTTTTTAATTTAACATTTTCATTTATTTACCTCGTCTAATTACTTAAGTCATTTTTGGTTTTATCCCACCTATTGTGAAGAATAACTAAACATGATTGAATCAAGTAGGATGTGTACAATGATCTACATTGAGATATTTTTATTAAAAAGAAATGTTTTATTGTCGAAATGTTGTTTTTGTGGTCCTCCGTATGTAAGAACCAAATCCTGAAATAAACCTAACTGAGCCAGTTTTTCACAAATAATTATTATCAAAAATATATTTAAAAATATTTCTATTTTCTAGGGAACTTTCATCTTCTCGTTGGTCAAGTTCACTCCCCTGAAGTTCAACAACAAAATCGAGTATCCGTGGTGGGGTTACACACTCGGCTGGTGGTTCACTCTTTCATCCACTCTGGTTGTTCCGTTAGTGATGCTGTACAATCTGTCCGTTACTCCTGGTACACTGCGACAGGTGAGCAATCTGTTCACTCAGAGATGAAAAGAACTATGTTCGGTTCGTTACTAAAACATTTTTTCCTTTGCAGAGAATCTCTATTTTATGCACTCCGTCTGAAGACCTTCCTCTGACAAAACCAGAGAAGACAGCTCTCGAGTTGCTGAAAATATCCTAATGTCGCCTCAGCATGGGGTAAAAGGGTATATAAACATCAGAGGACACCAAACTGGCTGTAGGCAGGATGCAGAAGGCTTTTGAGTAGAGCCCACCCCTCTGTGAGCGCCGCTGCTGCTGATGGGGTGTGACAAAACAAACGGATAGGTAACCTAACATTTACTCACTCTCAACAGTTTAGAAACCTCCAGTTTTTTAATTGATCTCATCAATGTCAATACTTTTTCTTTTTTTACTAGTTTTCTTACAGTTACTACTGCAAACATTTCAATCAATTCAATATATTTGTTTTTAATTTGTGTAAATTCCTGGCACATTTTTTTTTAAATCAGAAAATGTTTTCATACATCGCACAATAAAGCTAAACTGTCTTCCAATATTTTTTTATCCCAAAGAAAACCTACTAAACAAAGCATTCAACCCAAAAAAGCACAATTTATTATAAAGAAGGTACAAAACTAATAAATATCAATGCAGTTGTATCAAAAGCACAAGTGTGAGTGACAAAAGCTTAAAAAATGTTCTCCTGGATTTGCTTCATATTTAATGGTTGTTGTGTGACTCGAGCTGTGAAAACAAAAAGGTTTGTTTGAGCTAAATGTGTTACCGTTCCAGCTGTCATTCATGTGTTTTATTGAGATTGCCACAGGTAAGGTGACAAAGTGAAGCATCTGATGAGCACAGTGAGGGAAAAAAGGATCAATTTACCTCGTTTGATCCTCACTCTGCTCTGAAAACTCGGCATGCCACACACTTTAAAAAAAAAAGAAATATATTTTTTTAAATCTCCATCTAATGTTTCTTTAAAGATATGTATATTTATATCCTTATATTTATCCAACAAATATCCAGTAACATGTTCAAAGTTACCAGGTGATCTACTGTACTGTTTAAAATAGTTTATTTAAAAATGTGCATCCGTTTTGTAGGTCAATATTTTTGTCATTGTGTAACTTCACATCTGATCCCCTTTAAATCTGTAAAGCAAAGTACTGTTTACAAAGTATTGTAAATATACTGTATAGTAAGATTTTTTTTTTAATTCAATGCTCTTCAAATACTTTTTTAATCATTCAATGAAAAAAATCATTCGTAAGGATTTATTATTTTCATTTAATTTCATTCTAGGGTGTTATTATATAAAACATTTCAATGATTTCTCTTTGCTGTTTCTTGAAATATGATTATTAATAAAAGCACGTGGTAATGTTCATCTTTCATTTGTAGTTTTTATACTTTCTTGTAACTATGTGTTTATATTGACTGGGTTAAAAAAAATTATTTAAAACAGAATTTCTCTTTAGACAAAATGATGAGTGACCAAATGGTATGATGGTTCCTGACTCACAGGTCAGGAAAAAATGTTTTTTGTTTCGTGGTTTCTGGCGACATCTGCAGAGAAAAAAGGTAATTGTATGGATGCTTAGTAAGCATTAAAAACTCAAATCAATCCCACTTTCAGCACTTTCAAGCGTTCAGCTTGTTCAGGATATTTCTGCTTGTATCTTTAGTATTCATAAACTTTATGGTTTTTGAAATATTGAGCAAAATATGCTCCATGAATGAGAAAGTCTTCAATTGTAAAAAATTTAAGTAGATTAGCAACAAGCCTTTAAATATATTCGTGGGATATGTTTTAATCTTTTATTGCAATATTGTTAAAAAAATAGAGTTTAGCTTCTATTTTAGCAACAGGCTAAACTTTTTGATTTTTTTTAGTTTAGAAATTTTAGGCTATTTTGGAGTTTAGCTATTATTTAAGCAATGTGTTAGCTTTTTTGCAAATTTGGCATCTACTGAGGTTTTTTATGCTATTGGGAGTTTTGCTAATATTTTAGCAACATGCTAACGTTTTTGGCTAATTTGCTATCTACTGGGGTTTTTTAAGCCAACTTAGAGCTTAGCTTCTATTTTGGCAACAGGCTAACATTTTTGATGAATTTAGTTTAGGAGTTTTAGGCTATTTTTCAGTTTAGCTAATATTTAAGCTATGTGTTAGCCTTTTTTTTGGCTAATTTGACATGTACTTAGGTTTGTCATGCTATTCTGAGTTTAGCTAATATTTCGGCAACATGCTAATGTTTTTGGCTAATTTGTCATCTATTGAGGTTTTTTAGGCCAATTTAGAGTTTAGCTTTTATTTTGGCAACAGGCTAACGTTTTTGATTAATGTAGTTTGGGAATTTTTGGCTATTTTTGAGTTTAGCTAATATTTAAGCAATGTGTTAGCTTTATTTATTTATTTGTTTATTTTGCTAATTTGACATCTACTGAGGTTTTTCATGCTATTTGGAGTCTAGCTAATATTTTAGCAACATGCTAATGTTTTTGGCTAATTTGCTATCTACTGGATTTTTTTAGGCTAATTTATAGTTTAGCTTCTATTTTAGCAACATGCTAATGTTTTGGGGTAATTTGTCATCTACTGGGGTTTTTTTAGGCCAATTTAGAGTTTAACTTCTGTTGTGGCAACAAGCTAACGTTTTGGATAATTTACTTTAGGAATTTTAGGCATTTTTTAAGCTTAGCTTAAATTTAAGCAATTTGACATGTACAAAGGTTTTTCATGCTATTTGGAGTTTAGCTAATATTTTTATAACATGCTAATGTTTTTTGCTAATTTGTTATCTACTGGGATTTTTTAGGCCAATTTCAAGTTTAGCTTCTACTTTTGCATCGGGCTAAGATTTTTGACTAGTTTAGTTTAGTTTCCAGAAACTTTTCTTGCATTATTGTAAAGTAACTCGTTGAATATTTCCCATGTACGTGTGAAACGTGCCAGTATGTATAAGGACGACGCCGACAAAGATTTCATGTGTAATATTTGTCTGAAAATATTTCTTTTGCACAAATGCCAGTTTAAAACTCCAATCATTTCATGACAGAACAATTATCTTTTCCACATGTAAACACATTTCATGACAGAAAACTATAATAATAATAATAAAAAATCAATCATACAGAGCACACTGCAGGTCACACGCCTGCACTGTATCGTGTTTGTGAAAATCACATTTTCAATCTTTTTTTTTCTTTTTTGAAAGTTAACAGAATACAGAATGATGAAAGCGGCGCTAAGAAGAATGGAAATGTTTATCTTTTAGTTGCAGTTGACAGGCGGATAAAAGAGTCTGTAAATGCTAAACTACACTTTATAAATGGTTAGAAAGAAAAAAAAAAGTACTTCATGCTCATTTTCACTGTACAAAATATTTGAATGTTTAGAGGCAGCAGCACTTGAAAACATTTAGCAACAAGCTGTTTAAAAACCTTGCTAGCATACAATGATATACAGTACACTGAAACACACACACGCTTTTGTCACTTTGTTTTCTGCTTTTTCAATTTTTTTCGTTTTTTTTACATAAAATATTTAAGACAGCTAAAGGTTTCATTCAGAACCAACCAATGTTTATAAAACATCTTAATCTCACCGTCCAGATTTGATCTGAACTTCTCATGAAAATATAACAGTGTTGGTTTGACAGTTACCAAAGTGCAATATTCGCCCGCTTAAAAAAACCATACACATGCTTAAAAATGTAATTTTTAAAAAAATAGAATAAATGGATCGAGAGTGACGTAAAGAAATGGGATTGAAGGGGGAAAAAAGAGTCACTGCACTGTGTTGGTAAATCACAAAAAGAACTCATTAAACTTCTGATGGTTTTAAAGTGCAACTACAGGTTCTATGTCCCTCTCCCACATGCAAAGGACTGGCCCTGGAAGGGGGTCAGAGTCTTTAAATCCAATGTGAATCCCAATTCCGTTTGAATGGGATCCTTTAAGCAGCACTTTTGCCGCTGAGAGGGTTTTATTTAATTATTTTTTTGTCCAGAACTTCTTGATGTTTGTGCTGTTTTCTTTATAAAGCAAATTTGCATATCCATACAGAGCGAGCGGATTAGAGAAATAATATTGGAGTCCTGAATGGGGCTGCCACGATTAGTCGACTAATCGATGACTAATCGACTATTAAAATAGTCGACGACTAATTTAATAGTCTATTAGTCGTTACTTTATATTACTTACTCTATATTGTAGTAAAGTTGAACAAAGTTGTGAGCGTTCAGCACCAAAAAATTTACTTTTTTCAATATTTGAGTGAAAAAAGAGAGATAAGGAATATGCTTTCCATCAAACTCATTTTGACAGGTGACCTTTGACCCTATTTACCCTTTATATATAAAAAAAATCATATTAAATTGTTGCATCATTTTGAGGGGCGGGGCACCTGTCAAAACCAGTTTGATGGACGGTGTAGGGCAGGGGTGTCAAAATCCAAAACGCATCTTAGGTTAAGAGCCGGATATGGAGTGATTTTTGTGCCACCATATTGCAAGCAAAAGTCACAGTTTTGAGATCTAAATTTTCTCAATTGCAAATAAAATGTATAATCCTAATTTGCTAGTAAAAACATTTAATATTTGCTTTCAAAAGCTTTTTTTGGCATTTACAAACTTTTTTTTATTTTTTGCTTTCAAAAAATGTTTTTGATTGCAGTCCAAACATTTTTAGATACGTTGTGTCTCATCTCACTTTCACCCCATCTTTGATTTTGAGTTGATACGTTTCGCGAGATGAGGCACAACACATCTAAAAACATTTGAGCTGCAATTGCAAAAATATTTTTAAAAACAAAAAAAAATGCAATTACAAAAATAGTTTCTAAAGCAAAAAAAGTTTACAATTTTTAAAGCAAAAAACAAGTTTGTAAATGCAAGAAAGTGGTTTTGAAAGCAAATATTAAACATTTTTGTTTGAAAATTATGAATTTTTATTCTTAGCACTTTACATTTATTTGCAATTTAGAAGATTTTGATTTCAAAACTGTAATTTTTACTTGGATTATGATGGCACAAAAATCACTCCATAGCCAGTCAGAGTAAACATCTATTGAACACACTAAAAATGAATTTTAAAAAACTTTAAAAACATACATTTTTAACATTTCTATATATAAAAACAGGTAGGAATATTATTCCAGAATAAATCAGTTTAAACCTTAAATAACTTTCAAAAATTTACTCTATATTTTGTCAAAATTATACAAGTTAGAAATAGTGCAAGATGACATCGGGCCATTAATAACAAAAAAAAAATATATATATCTGGAGGGCTTGATTTAATTAACCAGAGGTTCAGATCTGGCCCCCGAGCCTTGACTTTGACACATGCAGTGTAGGGTCAAAGGTCACCTGTCAAAATGAGTTTGATGGACAGTATATTCCTTATCTCTCTCATTTGATTTAATCTTGTTTTAATACCAGAAGCTAATGAAGGACAGAGGCTGCAGGATTTATTAAAAGTTGAATAAACTATCATCTTCATTGTCTTTATTTTTAGTTAGTTTAAAGCTAATGACGGTTCAGATTTGTACTTTACATCCACTTTGCACATGACTCGATTAGTCGACTAATTGGAAATTAAAATAAATAATCGTTTGTGGCAGCACTAGTCCTCAATCTCAAAGTCCCATTAAAGCTATGGGCTGTAAACATTCATCCCTTTCTCATAATTGGCTTTAGCAAGTTTACTGGTGCAAGTCTTTGGGCTTTGATAGAAGCAGAAAACTCTGTTTAGTTTTACATCTTTGCAGCTGAGAGAAGGACATTTTTTTCTGTTATAATTCAATTTTTTTTGTTTTTTTTTGCAGCTGTGGAAGAAAAACAACTTTTCTTTTTTTTCTATTAAAATATTTTCAGCTGCCAACAACTCGAAATGTAATCAGCTCACAGAGTTTCTCCGTTTATCAACATTTTACGTTTGTTCACCTACAGTACCACACCGGCGATTTTTTTTTTTGTTTTTTTTGTTTTTTTTTACAAGTAAAACTCTTGATATGTTGAGTAGATACAATAGAGAAGAATGCAATACATTCTTTAAGTGCATGATCATTGTCATGTTGGGGAAACAAAGTCTTCAATTTGCATTGCATCTCTGGAAGGAAACCACTCCACACCACAGTTTAAGTTCCGCTGTAGACGCCTTTAAAAAAATAAAGATCTACAGTTTCAAATTACAACAAGCTGGGAATTTATCTCAGTTTGATGTTTGTAATTTGTGCTTTTTCCAACTTTTCCTCTTATTTTCTAGAAATTTAGAACAGTAATAAATATGGCACTTTTGGTGCCACTTGATTTGTAATCTTCTTTTGCATTTCCAGAATGCAAAAGAAAAGTAACTCCCTCCAATCGGTTAGTCCAATTGGTTTCCGTCTTTTAAAGGGCAACGAGGCAGGAGACGTCCTGGATAGGTCATATTTGGGCAACCAAACAGCCACTCATGTCTTAACATGGGAGGAGGAAGCTGGAATACCTGGAAAAAAATCCAGGAAGGCTGGGGGAGAACATGCAAACTCCACTCAGACGGGCTCGACGGGAGATTGTTGCCAACAGATCGCTTTTCTGTCTGTAAACAGTAATGTCTAATTTTTTTTTTTCTTTGATTGGACGCCTCTAAGCTAATAAGACACCTTTTACCCAAAATACATATTGCACGTTAAGAATTAGCAAAGTTTCAAGTCTGGATCCCAAATACCGCCTGAAACATGCATGCAGCTGCCTCCAAAAAGGCTTGATACCAAATACAAGTCAGAGGTCTGAGGCCAGCCAGTCTGGTCTTGGAATAAGCGAGAAACTGTTTAGGCACATGTCAACTCTACACAGCAGCCTAATGACAAAAAAACAAAAAGGTATTCCTCAGTGTTATAAAAGAAATTAAATATTTTTTAAATAAAATCCTGGGCCAAAGGAGTAAACAAAATAAGGGGGTGTCTCTACCGGGACGAAAACTCTGCCAAATCAACAGTTGACAGAGTAATGCTGTTTGGCTTGGAAACTTCCCTGCTTGCACTTTGCTTTGTTTGCAGGAATGGTCACGCTGGATTTTGGGATAAAAAGGGTTTGGATTAGAGGCTTTGATAGAACTTCATTCCTGCCTCTGTTCTCATGACAGGAGGGGTTCTCTTCTCCCTTTTCAAACGTCAGGGCTACAATCGAGCGTCCTGACTCCTCCGCCGTCGTTTAATGCCCACTTCCCCGTTCATGGTGGTCCTCACGATGTCGTCCCGCCTCCTCTTTGTCTTTCCAGTCTGTTTGAAAATAACAAATGATTGCATTCAGAAGGGAAAGAAGTGTTTTCAACACTAGGGGGCAGTATAACACAACTCAAGTACTCAAAGCAACTGACAGTTAATCAAGTAGGACAACTTTTAGTTAATGTGAAAGGGGGATTTTATCTTTTTATCTGTTACTTTGGAGTCAGAAATTTGCATATTTTCTTCACTTTATGGTTTTTTTTTTGCAAACTCTGATATTTCACTGGAGCGTTAACAAAAAACTTCTCTCATAAAAAGTTAATGGACAATTTTTTGCTAAATTTGACCTCTAATGTTTTTTTTTTTAACGTATATATTTTAATTGATTTAAAATGTATACATCAGCATAGGGCTGGATATCAATAATAATCTCCTGAATCCATTTGATTCCAATTTTTTTAGATTCTCTCAATTTAATTTAATTTTGAATTTACCCATTTATACACAGTTGTTTAGAAATGTATTAATGATCTAATATATGTTTTGAATATATTTATATTAATCTGATACAGTTCACATACTGTAGAATTTATCGGTGGAATAATGAGATTGTTAGTATCAAACAGTGTTACATGGATTCTTTAAAGGAGAAGTTCCAATAAAAATGTTCAGATCATTAACATGTAAACATTGTTCTGCTTCTCCTGGACGGCGTCTCAGTTTGGCCACTAGGTGGCGATCATGCAGTAGCATTACACCTTATTCCAGAAGAAGAAGAAAGTATGAGCAAAAATCTGCTTTAGACCATAAATAGTTACTTAAAAAAATATTTTATTAAAAGAGTTTAGAAATTCATGTCGGTGAGTTTATAATGATGTTCATTTAATCAGCAATGTATGCTTAGGTCAACCGAGCGTTAGCATTAGCTGTCCTATGGGAAATTCTATTAAATGTTAGCATCAAGCTAGCTGACTTTAGCTTTATTGATCTGTTAAGTTTAAATCGATTTTGCACAATGAGTCAACAGCTTCTTCTTAGAATATCTACATCAGATCCACACGATAAGAATAATAATAAGAAAAAATAATTCAATTTGAGCAAAATATGACATCTTATCTTAGCGTTTGATATGGGTATTTAGTTAGCAGCAAAGTAGAACCAGACGAACTTTAGCACCAAACCGAAGAACTTTTAAAGTAAATTTCAGATTTCCGTCGTAATTTTAAGATTAATTTGAATATTTGATTATTTTCCTGGTTCGGTGAAACTCTGATCTAGTATCTGAATGTGAGTCTTTTCAGATATAAACATATATTTGCATTTATTGTGTGATTTTTATTTTAACATGTAAAAATGTTTGTGAAAGAGAGAAGAAAAGAAAACACAACTTGCAAGTGCTGGACTATATTTAACCCAGAGTTTACAGACCTTGGCATCCTGCTCTGCAAACTTTTGGAACATGTTGGCATAGATCTTTTTGTCCTGTTCATGGTGTTCCTTGATCTTGTTCTGGCAGATGATTATCTGAGTGCGAGCTGCTTGATTTGCGGGGTTGACTTGTAGCACTTTCTGAAAGTCCTCCTTGGCGATGCTGAACTCGTTGCGGTGGAGCCTGGCTTCCCCGCGGCGGAAAAAAGCCTTCTCGTTGTTTTCATCCAGCTCAAGAACCTGGAACAACACACACACGTGTAGTAAAAGTGGCACACTGCAGTAAAACGTACTGTATGAAGTAGATATTCAGCAGTTTTGGTGCGGAGCGTCATCATTCATGCACCTTGTTGCAGTTATCCACCACATGGGAGAACTCTTTCAGCCGCAGGAAACACAGGGCCAAATTCAGGTGGGCTGTCACTACATATTCCTGTATCCTTTTGTGTTGCTCTATTCCCGTCCCGCACTCCATCTCCAACCAGGAAATGATGCGCTGATACTGGATGACTGCCTGCTGATATTGTCCCGTCTGATAACAGAGTGCAATAACTCATTAGAATAATGCAAACAAGAGTGTTTACGACCAAAGTCCAGAAGGAATACCTTAAAATACTGGTTCCCTTTACTTTTAACTCCAGGAGCTAAATCCACCTTTTCGTTCAAGTCCATTTCCCAGGATTCTTTAGCCTTTACACAGATATGAAGGAGACAATAATACATCAGACATTCTGCTTTAATTAGTAGAAAAATGTCAGAAAGTAGAAGCTTGAGCTCACCCTTCTAAAGTCTTTGAGGGTTACTTCATACACAATGTCTCTGTCTGGTCCAACTTTGTATTCTGGTTTACCATTGCTTCCAAAGCCATACCTGCGAAAATGAGCAAAAAAAAGTTTAAGACTTAAACGTCTTACATGGAAATGTTTGTTAACCGTTGTTCAAATTTTGGTAAAATTCTTCGAACTGCACAATTAATGCAATTCCAGTGGATTCTGAAGCAGAGAAAAGGGTCATTTCAGAGCAAATAATTCAAATTTTGACATGTTCATAGATGTTTCATTGGAAATAGTCGCAAGTTTACGATGGCGGTGTGATCGCCATCTACGTTCTTTGATTTTCTGCAACTTTTCAACTGTTAACCTAATCAACGTCATTCCAGTAGATCGTGAAGATCTTCACGATCTACTGGAATGACGTTGATCGTGTTAGCGGTTGAAAAGTTACCATATGTTAAATATTTTGTGTTTAAGCGTCACCGATGACACCTCAGGGTTAAAATAATGCAAAGACTAAAATTGTGAACATTAACAGACGTAATTAATGATAAAGAATGCGTTGATATGTATCTACACAAATTAATTGAAGAAACAGCTTCAACTCTGAGGTTCAGGCTTCCACGGTGAACATTTCATCGGGTATTATCTCGCTTATACCACGGTCACTTACTTTTTTCATACTTTATTTGTACTATTTTTGTAGTTTAGATCACTTTTTCATAGGGCTATGTTGAAAAAATCGATTAATCGATTTAAGCTTAATAGATCAATAATCGATTCACAAAAAATATAAATCGATTTAGCACATAAAGCTAAAGTCCGCTAGCTTGATGCTAATGTTCAATAGAATTTCCCATAGGACGGCTAATGCTAACGCTCGGTTGACCAAAGAAATCCATTGCTGACTAAATGAACATCTTTATTTACTTACAGGATTAATTTTCCAAACTCTAATTTTTAAAGTAACTATTTGTGGTCTAAAACTTTGTTTTTTCCCCTCATACTTTCTTCTTCTTCTTGAATTAAGTGTACATCTATAGCGCGATCGCCACCTAGTGGCCAAACTGAAACGACCTCCAGGAGAAGCAGAACAATGTTTACAATGTTAATGATCTGAATATTTTTGTTAGAACTTCTCCTTTAGAGAATCCATGTAACACTGTATGATATTAACAATCTGATTATTTAACTAATACATTTTACAGTATGTGAACTGTATCATATTAATAAAAATATATTCAAATTAAATAATAGATTTTTAATGTATTTCTAAACAAATGTGTATAAATTTATAAACTTGAAATTGAATTGAATTGAAGAATCAGAAAAAATCGGAATTGAACCGATTCCGGAAATTAAAACCGATACCCAGCCCTACTTTTTCACAAAAAGCAGACTATTTGATCCGTGGTTCGCTGCCATATTGTACAAAAAATGTTACCTGTTAAAACGTTGTGATTAATTGTGATTAATCACAACACAAAAGTACGATTAATTCGATTTTTTTGTAATCGATTGACAGCGTTAATTAAAAATAAATGTTTTAAATGTAGAGTTTCGTGTCTGATTTCATATTGTGATTATTCACAGATAATAAGTGGTCGGCAAATACTGATACAAAAATAAATTATTGCGATTAATCGCGATTAATTTTTTCCAGGTTTGCGATTAATTAGTTAATTTTTTTAATTGACTTCCAACCCTAGTAAAGACACACAAAAAAAGAAAACAAAAAGTAGCTTATCTGTAGTCTTTGAGTGGTTATAAATAAAAAAGTATTTAATTCTGCTTTTCTTTTTTGGCTGGGTTTATTTTCAAAGTCGTTAACTATGAATTTTCCGCTCTTATCTCTGTTTTGCAAAGCCTGGAGAGTGTGAAGGTGCGGGTGAAGGACTGTCAGCATGGAATTCTCTGAGGAAAGGACGGTGAAATGTTCAGCTGAGATGACTGTGTTTAAATGTATCATTAAGAATTGCTCCATCATCAGGGGTTCAGGCCAGTCATTTCCAGAGTCAAATGCTTGTTTATGCGTTTTAAACACACGTTATGTGCAAATACAGGAAACTACTGTTTTTAAGTCGCTCTAGATCAGGAGTTTGCAACCTGAGGCTCTTGTACCCTTCCAAAGTGGCTCTCTGGCTAAAAAAAATAATAAAATAAAAGTGATTTTTAAAAGGAAGGGTTACTAACTTAGCATTGATTTAATTTATTTTAGTTAATTTTAGGGCTGAGGTGAACCTAAAAGATAAACTGTAATGGTTTTTATATCCCTGCTGACATCATTAGGTCTCATTTGCTCTGTACTTCCTCCAGAATACACAAATTACAAATACCAGGGACAACTTTTGTAAAAAGTCTGATCTTTTCTGATTGCTGAGTTTATTTTATGACTTTAAAGTACATTTTGTCTTATGCTGCATGACTATTGTTAGTAGCTATTCAGAGAGGAGTGGCTAAAATATACAGATTTGTGTATTCGTCATATATTTTTTCTTCTGGATCATTAAAAAATCTTTCATGTTTATGCTCCAACAGCATTAGTAAGTAGGAAAAAGGATGACAGTTCACTAAAGTAAACCTAAACTATAACAAGTGAAAACGTCTATTTTAACTTGTGTTGTTTACGAATACATTTCCTTCACTTGAATGTTCCTGTTTGGGACAGGAAGTCTTTTATTTTGAAAGAAACAACTTCACACTTTGAGAAAATTACATTTATCTTAATATTTTTGTATTTATTCACGCTCAAAGATAAACAAAATTCATATGTATTATCAAAAGGACAGTGTAATGATGCAAAGTAGAATAACATTTTCCTAAAAGGGTTAAAAAAAAGACTTTTTTTGGCTTCTATTAGGTTTTGATTAGTTCTAAACAGGCCCAACTGGCAAAGGTCGCAGACCCCTGATCTAGAGTGTAAGTTGCAGCAGCCAAAAAATGATTAACCAAAAAAAAAATCATATTTATTTATTTAACAAAAAATGGGAACAAGATTTCAAACATTTCATCTTAGAAGGCATTGTAAAATAGAACCATAATAACTGTAATGTATTATGTTGTGTCAGAATTCTCCCCCTAATCACTATATATATATATATATATATATATATATATATATATATATATATATATGGTGCACTATATAGTGCATTCGGCATTTTCTAGTGCTGTCCGAAGCTACTAATTCCAAATCGAGTGAACTCAAAATTTCCCAGAAGTCTTTGCGAAAAGCTAGCGTACATCGAATGGACACTAGATTTACTGATATTGACCACAATGCATTGTGGTCAAACAATTTCAAACCCAAAAAACGTGTTTAAATGCAGTATTTGAATAAACCATCCACATTTTCACCATCAGAACACAGAGGAGTCATAAATGAACGCTGTGAAATGTTCGTTTTTATTTGATTTTCACTTCGTGGATTCGATGATGTCATATCCGGTTTTTAGAAAAACGAAAGAAAAGTAGTGAGCATCGTGTCCGAATTACCTTTAAAATCCAGGGCACTTTATAGTTCGCACTATATTGTTTTTTAGTAGTTAGGGATTAGGGAGAGAATTCGGACACAATAGTGGTTCCTCTTCTTCTGCGTTGTTGTCAGTTGCAAATACTGGAGCACACCCCAACAGTGCCCTCTAGCGGTTGTTGGTATGTGCTGTATTTATTTTTTAAATGAAGTATAATTCTGGCCAAACTATGCAAAAAAAAAATGTAACATGTACTCAAAAAATACAGTAATCTAAACAACTGAAGATAGTTTAAATTCTGCTTTTTTTTTTTCAATGAATAGTGAATTTTACCTAAAAAAAAACAGGCTTTTTAAACATTCAAAAGTGTTTGTTTGAACTTACTTTGGTTTCAAGTAAAGTAAACAGCACTCTCCTTTTTGCATTTTGTCCATGGCTCTGTCCACTCCCAGAGGAATGCCTTTGTCTTCAGCCTCACCGACAATAAAGCTGACGTTTCTGCTGTCAAACAGGCGTCCATCACAACGTCCCTCCAGGTACACTGCGGAGCATTTGGCTTACATTAACCCCTGACATTATAATCCAACACAGTTATCTGCTGAATTTACATAACTTGAACTCAAAACTTTGGAGGAGAAAAGAGTGCACGGCTACCATCGACACTTGCGCCATCGTTGGGCTGACTGTAACCGTCCCCTTTGATCTTTATTCTCCTCACAATGCCGCCGTCATCTGTCAGCGATTCCCCCTCAAAGCCGAGCAGCTCCATCTGTTCATGCCAAAGAACACCACATCACATTTTTTTATCCTGCAAAACGTAAATGTAAAGCAGAATGCAAATCTGCAGCTCTGCAAAACTCAGCGTCTGTTATTAGATCACATGTAGGAAGAGAGTTGGAGTTTAATGACTAAAACAAAGTGGGAGACCTTGGAAGAAAATAGAAATCAATTGCATAATCAAGAGCATGTAAGACTGCAGATCCTGGATTCTGATAGACAAGCATCAAACCTAAAGAGATACCACAATTAAGTCGTGTCTTACAATACACAATCGGTATTAATCTGCCTGTTTCCTTTATTTTTTTTCACCTATTTCCAATTATTTCAGACATCCTTGAACCTTTTTTTCAGCTTTTTTAAACTTTTGCCACAATGCTTTT
>NC_050516.1:34395614-34431750 GCF_002922805.2 Oryzias melastigma
CCTTTTTTTCAGCTTTTTTAAACTTTTGCCTCAATACGTTTATTCTATGTTCAACTGCATACGTTTATTTAAAAAAGGCAACAATATAAACTTAATTTTTAGGATTTTTTGTGTTATTTCTTATAATAAAACATGTAAAATTCTCATATTTATGACAGCTTAAGTTTTTATTGTCTTGTTTATTTGATTTGCATCAAATTGACTCTGTTTTTTTTTAATCCCAGGTCAAGACGTTTTTATTCAAGAAAGCTTTTAGTTGATTTTTAACTTTTATTTTGACTTTTAGGAGACCTTGTTAATATTGATTTGATTTTATGTTGGGCTTTTGCAAAACAATTTGTGATTCTTCTTGTGAAAAGTGCTTTAGAAATAAAGATATTCTATTTAAAAAAAAATGAAAAGGCTTCAAACCGTAACTGCACTTCAATGATAAACTATTATATGCTCGAAAAATTGGTCAAACTTATGAAAGAGTAACATTTTTTTCTTTTTCTTCCAAAAACTTAATTCCTCAATAACTATGAAAATTAAGTTGAAAACAAACAGAACAAAATGCTGATTTCATTTCTGAGAAATGTGAGGAGACATGAATATATTACAAAAGCATTTAATTATACAAATTAAATCCTCAAAAACTAAAGTGTTTCTTTGAAAAGTAGGAGGATATTTGATTGGCTAGAAAAGAAAGAAATCAAAAGATCACTTTTTTTTTTATTTTGCTGTTGCACTGAATAATACAGCAGGGGTGTCAAACTCAATCGCACATTGAGCCAAAATCTAAAACACACCTTATGTTGCAGGCCGCACAGGAGAAACATTTACTGAACAAAATAAAACTACATTTTTAAAACTTTGAAAACATAGTTTTTAACATTACTATGAATAAAAACAGACAGGAATAATATTCAAGAATAAATCAGGTTAAACCTTTCAATATTTTACCCTACATAAAAAAATGTCAGAAATAAAAGCAAAATAACATCGTGCCGTTAATGACAATAAAATAAGATGATCTGGAGGGCCGGATATAATTACCAGCGGGGCCGGATCTGGCCCTCGGGCCTTAACTTTGACACATGTGCCGTAGAGGGACATTGAAGTAAAAAAAAAAAATAAAAAATTGAAGTAAATTTTTTTTTTTTTGGTTACTAACTGGTGCGCACCAGATAGCAACTGTAAAAAAAAAATCTTAAAATTGAAAGTAATTTTTTTTTTCTCGTTACTAACTTGGTGCGCACCAGATAATAACTGGAAAAAATGTTTTCTGAAATGGAAGTTTTCTGGTTACTATCTGGTGCATACCAGATAGTAACTGTGCTCACCGGATAGCAACTGTGCTCACCAGATAGCAACTGTGCTCACCAGATAGCAACTGTGCTCACTAGATATTAACTGTGCTTACCAGATAGCAACTGATGTGCACCAGATAGTAACTGTGCTCACCAGATAGTAAGTGTGCTCACCAGATAGTAACTGTGCTCACCAGATAGTAATCGTGCTCACCAGTTAGTAACCTTTGCTCACCAGATAGTAACTGTGCACACTAGATAGTAACTGTGCTTACCAGATAGTAACCGTGCTCACTAGATATTAACTGTGCTCACCAGATAGCAACTGATGTGCACCAGATAGTAACTGTGCTCACCAGATAGTAACTGTGCTCACCAGATAATAACCGTGCTCACCAGATAGTAAGTGGTGAGCACCAGATAGCAACTGTGCTCACCAGATAGTAACCGTGCTTACCAGATAGTAACTGTGCTCACCAGATAGCAACTGTGCTCACCAGATAGTAACAGTGCTCACCAGATAGTAACCGTGGTCACCAGATAGTAACTGTGCTCACCAGATAGTAACTGTGCTCACCAGATAGTAACCGTGCTCACCATATAGTAACCGTGCTCACCAGATAGTAACCGTGCTCACCAGATAGTAACCGTGCTCACCAGATAGTAACTGTGCTCACCAGATAGTAACTGTGCTCACCAGATAGTAACCGTGCTCACCATATAGTAACCGTGCTCACCATATAGTAACCGTGCTCACCATATAGTAACCGTGCTCACCATATAGTAACCATGCTCACCATATAGTAACCGTGCTCACCAGATAGTAACCGTTCTCACCAGATACTAACCGTGCTCACCAGATAGTAAGTGGTGAGCACCAGATACAAACTGAAGAAAAAATGTAAATGTAAGTATTTTTTTCTTGTTATTAACTGTGCTCACCAGATAGTAACTAAAGAAAAAAAATGTTTTCCAAAAATTTAAGCTAAAAAAAAAAATATGGTTCATAACTGGTATAAGTTATTAACCAGAATTCTTTTTTACTTTAAGTTTTAGGATCAATTTTTTTTACTTATATGTCACTTCAGGGGCTCCTTAGAAAAATATTTTGTACAATCTATGAGAATCTGTACAGGTGTTTGTGGTCACAAATGAATGTAACCTAGCTTTAAAAAAAATACAGCTTTTATTTTGTTAATAATTAACTAGATTAAATGAACTTTGATTCTATATTTGTCATAGACACTATTACTCTGCTAGTACGGCTGAGGAGCCCCTCCCTCCTGTAATAACGCCTCAATAAACACACTGATATTTGTGATGAATGAAGTGTCTTGGATAAAAGGTGAGGAACAGTTGAATTAACAATAACTTGATCTGTTTTTCCAACTAATGCACTTTATGGTCTTGTTTTTCTTAAACCTTTATTTTGTTATCTGGGAGGTATGCATTGAGGCAGATTCCTCTCTGCATCCTCACACAGCACAGTTATCAGAGAGGAAGCACACCTACCTCAAAAACTACACAGGAGTTGGGGGGAATTTTGTCGGGATTTCCAGCGGATCCGTACGCATATTCCGGTTTACAGAGCAGAGTGCACACCTCTCCTCTCTGCATGGACAGCACTCCGATATCCCAGGACTTCAGGACTTGTCCTGTCAGATAACATTCACAGGTTACGTACTCCGTTTGGCAAACAACTGGACAGAGAAGGATTTTCTTGAAATTCACCTCAAACCTTTTACTCCTTAAATTAAGTCAATATAAGCAGAAACATTTTATTTATTTAATTGCTTTCTTAAAATAAATTAGTGTGATTGGCTGATAACATAAGAGGAGCTTTAAACTTAAATTAGGTACCATAATGTAATGTAATCATGTCAGATTTTTTTAATTAAATGTCAAAATAAACTTTAAAACCAGAAGTGGAGACTGACAGAAGTCAGACTGAAAGAAGATTTGAGGGGAAGCAGAACAGATTTAAATAAAAAAAATACTTTTTTGATTCAGCAGAAAAAATAAAGAACCATATAGTATGAGTGTGAAACCACAAAATCCTGTCTTTAAATTTAAAAAAGTTGATTAAAAATAGGACTGCAAAGAGCGTGAAGCTGATTGTTTTCAATTAAACTGAGTTTTACATTTAATATTTCAAATTACTATTTTTACTATAATTATTACTGAACGTGGCTCCTTATAAATGGTAAAATTGATCATTTGATTATTCAAATTAAATATAGACATACATATATTTAGTGCAGTTTGATGAACAATTATACACTTTCCACATACATAACTCTCAAAGTATTAGTATGCATGTCTTTTTTAATATATATTATCTCTTTATGTTGTTGCTGCACTCTATAGGGCTTCAAAAGATTAATATTTTCAATGAATGAATCATAAAATGTCTGATATTTATTCATTTATTCTATATATAAATGTTTTCTTGAAGCAATTTGTGTTAAAAAAAGTTGTTGTTTTTTTAAAGAATGCTTAATTTTACTAATAAAAGTTCCTCTTTTGTTCAGTTTAATTGTTTTTTTTTATTAAAACAAGCAAAAATTGGTTCAATGATATAAATTTGAAAAATAAATAAATGTTTATTAGAATTAAGTCAATTTATTGGTTAAATCTAGTAGTTAATTTAAGCTATGATAATTCATAAATGTAGCTATAATAATAATTTCTTGAATTTAGCTGAAGTATGTATTAAACAATCAAATGAGTTTATATTATTTTAAGTTATCATCCACTTTCATAAACAAGTTTATGTCCCCTCACATTCAAACTTCAAATGCAAAATCTAAAAGAATAGAAAAACTTTATGTAGACAAAGTACGAATCCCTTCAAGAACTGAAGGTCATTTTATTCAACCACTAAAATAAACCAATGAGATAACATATCAAAGTGTGGAAGCCAGAATGAGCACATTCCAAACAAGTCATAAGAAAACTCACAAACTTTGTTAGGAAATTCTGTGATATTTATGGTTTCCTCTGAGTTTTCCTGTCTGTTAAAGTGTGGCTAAAGTTCCTCTCAAACTTCAAAACTTCTAAAAGCTTCACTTGTTTACAGGATTTCTTTTATAACGGGTCACCAGCTGCACATGTTATCGCCGGCAGTATTTAAAAAAACGAACCACACAGCTGCTACCAAGAACAACATCGCTTGTCCTGAATTGTTGTTTACACCAAAGTAAAGGTTGCTCTCAGCACTGATGCTGGCTGGACAAATCGAGAAAAAAATAACTTACTAAATTACTCAGTTAACTCCATATCTCACAATAACCAATCAGAATGATGATGCAAGAAGCTACACTGTAAAAGGTGAAACATTGGATCAATTAACAAAAGTTCTGTAATTCGTTACATTTAAAATTTTCGTTTTTATCAAAATAAATGTTTAAGTTGAGTAAACTATTAAATAGTGCTGCCACAAGTGATTATTTGACATCGCCGATTATTTTTTCTGATTAGTCGACTAATCAGTACACATCTTAACAATCATTAGCTTTAAACTAACTATAAATAAAGACAATGAAGACGATGGTTTATTAAACTTTTAATGAATCGTGCAGCCTCTGTCCTTCATTAGTTTGTGGTATTAAAACAAGATAAAACTACAAAAGTTCCATTACCTGCGATAATGCTAGTGTGAAGGAATTTTGCTGAAAGTAGTTGCTAAAGAGGCTAAAGCTGTTTGCTCTAAATGGCGACGCAGTTGACTATTTGCTGCAAGGATTTACTGAAAATGCAAAAGCTATTTGCAAAATGTAAAATTTGCTCAAAGATGGGAAATTTTGTTAAAGAACTATGAAAGAGCACTGAAGTTGATCTCAATTTCTTAACATTTTGTAGTATATCCTTAAAAATCCCAAATAAATGCCAATTTTGCAAAAATATTTAGTGCATAAATATTAGCTAAACTCCAAATTAACCCCAAAAACCTTAGTAGATGTCAAATTAGTCAAAAAAGCTAGCTCATTGCTTAAATACTAGCTAAACTCCAAAATAACCTAAAATTACTCAGTAAACTAAATTAGTCAGAAACATTAGCATGTTGCTAAAGTAGAAGCTAAACTCCAAACTAGCATTCAAATCCTCAGTAGATGCCAAATTAGTCCAAAAAAAAGCTAGCACATTGCTCTAATACTAGGTAAACTCAAACGTAGCCTAAAACTCCTCAGTAAACTAAATTACTAAAAATGTTAGCCTGTTGCTAAAATAGAAGTTAAACTCTAAATTAGCCTAAAAAAACCCAGTAGATAACAAATTAGCCAAAAACGTTAGCATGTTGCTAAAATAGTAGCTAAACTCCAAACTAGCATTAAAATCCTCAATAGATGTCAAATTAGTCAAAAAAAAAGCTAGCACATTGCTTTAATGCTAGCTAAAGTCCAAAATAACCTAAAATTCCTCAATAAACTTAATTATTAAAAACATTAGCATGTTGCTAAAATATAAGCTAAACTCCATTTTTTTAAAATTACTATAAAAGATGAAAACATAGTCCATGAATATATTTAAAGGCTTGTTGCTAATCTACTTAAATTTTTGAAATTTGAGGACTTTCTCATTTTTACCAAGCAGTAATGTCCTGAATAAGCTGAACGTTTTTATACCAAATTGATGAAATCTCTGAAAGTGTGAATGAGTTTTTATGTGCCGAAAAACGTACAGAAAGGAGAATCACTATAGTATGAATGCTTACTAAGCGTTCACAGATTTAAATGAAGTTAGCATCGGAAACAAGGAACTATTTTTACTATTTCCATGTAATATAAATTAACAATTAATCGACTAATAAAGCAATCGTCGACTATTTAAATAGTCGATTTGTCGTTGATCTGGCGACTAATCATGGCGGCCCTTCAACTCAATTTTGTAATTTGATGAAAACTAATATGTAACAGAACTTTTGTTAGTTGATCTTTCACTTTTTACAGTTTAGATCATCCTTTCTAGTTTTTAGAACTTCTAAAAGTTACCTCTTTTTTAAGTTCTAGGATGTGTTAAGATGACAAACAAATCCTCTATTTTCACATTTTCCTTTATGAATCATCAAATCTGGTGTGTAAGAGCGGCTACCTTTGCCCACATTGAAGCAGAATGGTTCTTTACGCTCCCGACTGCAGTCAAATTTCTTCCCAGTCAGCAGTTTTCCAGTGTAATGGACAGTGACTCTGTCCCCAATCATCGGACGGTCCACATCAAACCCTGGACACTGCACCACCTGCGAACATGTCGGGACATCTCAAACTTCAGCATTCAAGAAGCAGAAAAGACCCTGAAGGAATGACAGTAAACACCTTGATAACTCCTTGGTCTTTATTTGGCGTTAAATCGACGCCCTTAGCAGCAAACACAGCCGTGGTTACCGGGCCGTCCATGGGCGAATCCCGATCGGTAGTCATGTGTGCGCTTGGGCATCAAACAGCAAGACTGTAAAAACA
Source organism: Oryzias melastigma (assembly GCF_002922805.2). Taxonomy (NCBI): domain Eukaryota; kingdom Metazoa; phylum Chordata; class Actinopteri; order Beloniformes; family Adrianichthyidae; genus Oryzias; species Oryzias melastigma. Next base: position 34,402,360 of record NC_050516.1, read on the forward strand.
TCAAAAATAAATAAATAAGCCTACAGGTTACATAAAATAATTTGATTTGTGAAACTTGAAACAGAAATGTGCAAACAGCTGGAAAAGCTTCATCAGCTGATGGCGGTGCGATGAGCTCTACATGTAATGTCGGATCATCCCTTTGTGCTCACGAGCGCAGCAGCCGTCTAACTACCGCTCTTTTTGACGGCGTAAGTGAGACGGAGGTGAAGCTGTCTGAAGGACTCAGACCGAAACTGTGACCACAAAGACAAACAGACATCACAGCAGTTTCAGCGAAGCCCCTGATGAACTCAAGAGATATCATGTGTGAGTCGGTTTGATGACTTAAACGCATCTTTTTCTCATTTCCTTTCTTTCATTAATTAAAATATACTGTGAAGAGATTAACCGTGCTGACTTTTCTCAACTTTAACTCTTTCCTGCTCTTATAGCAAATGAAATATACGGAATTTTGAGCAGAAAATGTTCTTTTTGGGTGATTAAAAAGCCTCACATTAAAGAAGTGTTCTATTTTTAAATGTGTGATGTCAAGTTCTGACTAACAGTTGCAAATTAAGAGTTTCAACAGCTTTCTTTGAAAACTGACAGAAACTTCCAAGTTACTAACATTTTTTTTTTTTTTTTGCAGTGCTGGACCACAAAACCACAACATCTCTTGATTTAACTTTAAAAAAAAATATGGTTTATTGGCACAATTTCTCAAAAAAAAAAAAACATTGTTCCAGTTTCATTTTAATGAACAAGATCCCAAAATATGGTAAAAAAAATTAACTTTTTTTCATTTTTTTTGCCATTGTTAGTTGTATTGACAGATAAAATGTAAATATATGATTTTTTTGCATTTATTAATTAATATCAATGCTGATATAAAAAAAATACTGAAGGAATAATTAATTTATTTGTAAAAACACGTTAAGCAGAAATAATTATCACATAGTTAAATCAGAAACAAACTATTTAATGAACAACACTAAAAATATGCATATAATTAGTGTTTAAAATATGTTTTTTACACTAATTTCTGAGACATTTTGAATAAAATGAATATTATGATTGAAATAACAGTTTTATTTGTGAAAATCGAGTATATAGGATTATACCATCAATTTATGATTTATGTGTACATCTTAGCAAAAGTGTATTTGCATTAATTTGATTTTATTCATTTATTTACACACATAAAAAAGACATAAGAAACAGAAAAAGTAAAATCCTGCGTTGGTGTGTTACAGAAACCCACCCAAGATGATTAAAAAAAATAAAATAAAAGACAGTAAGTGAACAGAAAGAGTAGTAGATTAAAGAATCTAAAACAAAAAAAACAACTTTAACATAATTCCAAATCAAATTGATTTTATGTAAATTGGTAATTATATTTTCTTTTAAATCAAACCCCCCTTTTATACCTTGACATCAAACTCTTTTAGGTTATTTTAATTGAATCTTGTTTTCAAGAAATCAAACTCATTTAGTAATTTGTTGCCACGGTAACAGAAAGAAACCATAACTTGTGATTAATGTGTGTAAAAATGAGTGAAATTCAGATCTGACACTTGATGTTAAGAAACATGTCTGCACACAAAGTACGGATCCTGACAGAAGCACGATTGCCGTGACAACCTCCCTCCATCATACGGCGAAAAGAATTCCAACTCAAGTCTTGCCAGAACAATGAGAGCGATGATAAAAGGGAGCTAAATGTTTGATTACGGCAGCTCACACACAACTCCTGAACTGTCAGTCTCCATCATCTTGTGAGAAAAGTCTAAAGACGAGTTAGCAACCACTCTGAGAGAGATCCAACACAGAAGGTAAGAAGTTCACACACCACAGACAGCAGCTGCTCCGAGGATCTAACAGGAGTTAGTGGTTCAGCCAACACATGTTCAGTCATCAACAGGAAAGCTCGTCCTTTGAAGTTGAAGAACATCATGTTTTCATCAAGTACTTTCTGTCCTCCTGGGTCAGAGGTCGGCAACTTTTAACAATAAAAGAGCCATTTGGGTTCGTTTTCTACTGATTAAAACCTAGAAGGAGCCGTTTAGTTTGGCATTCAGGACCTTCTTTTTTTTAATAATAAATAGGAATTTTGTCTTTTTTATAGTTGTAAAGCAAAAATAGAATCTAGAATCTCTCAAAATGTGATTTTTTTTTTTTTTTAAAGAACTTATTTTCAAAATAAAAGACGGGATCATCCCTGGACAGCTAGTAACCAATATGTGTTTTTAACTCATAAAAGATCAAACTTTTAACCAAAGTTTTGCTTTACATATAAAATCTGTTCATTCTGGAGGTAGGATTGAGCGAACAATACATCTGCAGGTTAACAGGAATGTAGAAACCTACATAGTTTATCATCAATTTATAAATGTATCTCATCTAATCAAATAAATGCCAATTAAGTAATCCTTACTTTTCTTTTTCTTTTATTTATTTATTTGGTTCTTTTTCCCCTTTTTGTCCTCACCACTGCTGGGTTTTGTTATTTTACTTTGGGGTTGGTAGTCTTAGTTTGCTAGCTTTGTTTATTTGTTTTCTTTAGGTAGTTTTAGTTGTTGACTCCGACGGTCGACATGGAGAGATTAAAGACCCTCATGTGGATCTGGACCTTGCAGACCCCTGTCGTAAAAACAAATAATTGGATAAAGTTGGTTAAATTAAACCAGTCCTAATCTGGTTATGGTTTTCCAAAGAGCCACTCGGTTAAAGAACACTGTGTTTTTTCCATATTAAGAGTTTATAAAGAATCACAAATAGAGATTTCACAGACAGATTCATTCATGCCCAGCAGAATTTATGTGAATAATCCTTTTTTTTTTAACAATCTAAATCCTGATGAACTCCACTGAGCAGCAGGTTGCTCTAACTCTTAATTTCTCTATCCGCCTTTCTTATATCCTAAGAATGAGAATAACTTTGAAGAAACATAAACACTCCTTTTTAAAACTTGCTTTAAGGCATAATCTATGATTGTCCATTTTTCAAGTCTGATATTTTAAATTCCAGACGCTGTGGCATCTTCACTTCCCTTCAGTCCGTCTGAGTGGCATCAGTTTGGAGACCATAAAACGCTCGGATGCAAGAGAACACAAAGCTCTCCCTCATCCGCAGCAACACCTTCGTCCATGTTTTTATATACCGTTGATGTCATTTAAAGATGTTACTTAAGCAAGTCTGTCTGTCTGTGTGTGAGTGTGCCTATGCGTGTGTCTCTGAACACAATGTTCCATCTATTCACAGATCCCTGTTGGCAAAGCCTGGCGGCGTTCGCCAATCTAAGAGTCCCTCACGTACGAGGAAGCTCCCATTTCTGGACAAAAACAGCAAGTTTCTATCAAGAAGTGATCGCAAAAACATGACACCTAAAGTGGGAGAAAACAAGCAAAAGTGGCGACATGACTCACTCCCATCATCAGTAATTAGTGGTGACAAAAGGTTAAGTTGTCTTTATCATTCATATTTTTGTATTTAAAAACAAACAAAAGTGTGACGCACAGAGGAGGAAAAGAGTACAGATAAGATGGCATGGAGGCTTCATGCACCAAAACCAACACAATGAAGCAAAGATCACATCCACAGACGCACACAGCGTATCAGTACATTCTGTCTCACATCCCGCTAATTCATACCTGAACATGTGAGTACACAGTGTGCGTACTGAATGCCAGCAGAAACTTCTCATAAAGGATGGAGCACAACTTTCTCGGATTTTATTTGGTTTTTGAATTAAAAACCAAAGTATTAAAAGAAATTGTGCTTTCATGCCACCTGGTTTACGTATATTTAGAGCTGACATTATGTGCTGTTTTGGATGAATCAGCACAGTAAAAAAAAAAAAAAGTAGTTGATTCTCAATACAACCTGTAATTTCTGAAGAAACACTTAATCCAGTCTGGATGTTCTCATCCGCTTCCTCGGGGGACCACATTCATCCACTCTCACCTACAACTCCAACTATTTCACATCTGTACCGGTCACTTCCACATCTGTACTGCAGCATTGTTTCCGATGTTTAGAACAAACCAACTAGTTTTTACGCGTCAACTTCAAAAGGTTTACTCACATCTGCGCGTGATCCGCTCACAAAAACATCTCTGCCTCCACTCCAGGTGCGAATGTTGGATGTCTTCTTCACAGCTGAGCGTTTTGCCCATGTGATGGTTGGAGAGCCTTTATCCCACCCCCCCTCGCCGTTCCTTTCCTTTCCTCACTGGTGCGCGTGCCGGTGGAGCAGCCACATGGAGCGCTGACTTCAAAATGACACCGGGGGAGACACTGTGGAGAGGTAGAGAAATACAGAAAGAAAAAAAAAACGACAGACAGAGTGGAGGGAGGGCGGCAGAAACGAGAAGAGAGTTGTGGGAGGGCGCTTAGTGTAAAATTAAGGGCAGGTCTTGGAAAGCAGCCACAAAGTAACACAATGTTCCGGCTGTACTGTAGCTGTACCGCTGCTGATGAGAACACTGTGTTCCAATAGACACCCTGACCTGTAACCCGTTCCGTGCCAGGCCGGGAACAGGCTGTTCCGCAGCAGGCTGTACTCTTTGCTCAGCTGACAGCGCGTATCAACAACAAGAGCGCAGAAACACGCGTGCGGCGCACGAACGAGGATGTGCGCGCACCGAAATAAACGCGCCGTTTAGCCCGCACGGTGGGACGGATTACCGTTTCTGATGGGGACACAGACACCCGAAAAGAGACCGCTTCTCTTCTCTTCTCTTCTCATCCCGGATGTTTCTTTTTTCTTCCCCTCAGCTTAAAGTAATTCCGTCGGTGCTGCGGTTTTTATTGCATTTCTTGTAGATTTGTATCATTTTATTAAATTATAATTGCAAATAAAGATAGAACCGTGCATTATTGGTGGATTATTGATTTAAAAAGTGATTTGGGAATGTCACCTAACCTGCTGAACAGACTGGATGCGCAGCCAGAAAATCGCCATTCGCTCTTTTAAGCCAGTTTTGCGAGTCAGGCTGCAAAAAAAAAAAAAAAAAAAATTGACAAGCAAAAAGCAGGACAGATCCTGTTGTGCCAAACCTGTAACTCTAAGTTCCAACCACCATGTCTTCATTTAAGGAGGCCTGCAGGGCTGCATGACTGACGCTCCATCTCCAAGTAATGGATGCTGCTGCTGTTCTTGGAAGTCAGGTCTTCCATTTCATTTCTTGGAGTTTGGAAATTCATTCTTTGATTAGAAAACTGTTATTTTTGGAAAATCTGTTGTATTTTGTTGCTTTAAAATTAAAAATGAAACTTTATTGCCTAATTCTCAACTAATTACCTCACCTTTTACTATTTATAAGCACTTTAATAAACTGACAAATAAGTTATGATTATAAATAATAATTTGTATTTCATAACAGATTTGTATTTTACTTTTTTAATTAATCAAAACCATCTTAAAACACAAGTTGCTTTAATGACATCATTTTAAGTTTGCTAAATGATTGAACTTTCATTATTAAGATGCGTTCAAGTACACTTTTCAATAAAATTTCCTATACATGTTAATTTATAAAAGCATAATTAATTAGGACGTTATTATTAGCTCTTTTTAAGTCAAATGTTTAACATTAAAAAAGCTGTTGTGCAATTTTCAAAGCTTTTTTTTATTTTATGAAAAGTAATAAAGTAAAGCAGTAAAGAAGAACTTGTTCTTTTCTTGGGAACACAGTGAACCTTTTCTATTTAAAGCCTGATAGTCAAAGAAATATAACTCTTGCACACATATTTATATATAAATATGTGTTCTTTTTTGTTTAAGATTGGCCACAGAGTGGGTGTGTTATAAATTGGCTCACAGTTTCTGGTTATGTCAGCCTTGTACTTAGACCAGACTTTCACTTTAAGGCATGCCAGTGCACCTATTTCCCACCAAAGTCATAAAATGGTTTTATGTCATCCTATTTGTGGTCTGATGACACTGATATAAGCACGTCTGCTCTATTTCTGCTTCTTATTCTGAGATTAATTGTTCTTTTGTGATGTGATATAATAAAAAAAATAATTTTTCATGTCTTCCCACCTTTGTTTGTTTGTTTGTTTTAGTTGGCAAGGTGACTGTACCTGTCGTTTCTGCAAGGTGTGCCTCCTATAAAGTAGGACATTCCAGCGTGATGTGAAAGTGGGCGAACATGAATGTGGCGCTAAGCTTTGAAATGCGATGGGACAGGCCCGCGGGAATCAGAACGGCTCATTGAATAACATACTTTGAAAAGTAAAAAACAAGGAAATAAAATGAAATGTCCCGTTGGTACATACGTCTGTTTGGATCATAAGAATTCACCAGTGAAAGAGAACCCGACCTATTCTTTAATTATTGAACTTGGATGATCAAACAACGCAGTATAACCGTCTGGAGCACGTGTGTCAAAGTCAAGGCCCGGGGGCCGGATCCGGCCCTCTGGGTAATTCTATCCGGCCCTCCAGATCATTTTATTTTATTGTTATTAATGACCCATGTTATCTTGCGCGCATTTCTAACTGGTATAATTTTGACAAAATGTTTTAATGGAGAGTAAAATTTTGAAAAGGATTTAAGGTTTAAGTTTGTTTATTCTGGAATAATATTCCTGCCTTTTTATATTCATAATTACGTTAAAAAGTTAAGGTTGTAACGTTTTACAAATGGGCATTTTGCTGGTTTTTTGGACTATTTTGGCATTTACTAAGATTTTTAGGCTATTTTGAAGCATAGCTAATTTTTCAGCAACATGCAAGCTGTTTTGGTTGATTTAAGCTTTTTTTGCGTTTTTTTTTTTTCCGGTTATTTTATCATTTAGCTAATTCGCTGATAGCAATTTAAAGCTGATTTAGCTAAATTCATGTTTTGGGTAGTTTTGTATTTTTTTAGGTTGTTTTGGGGTTTAGTTAACATTTCAGCAACATGCTTGCTTTTTTTTGCTAATTTTGACTTTCTTCTTATTTTTTTAGGCTGTTTTTGAGTTATTCTAATATTTACATGCTAGTTGTTTTGGTAAATTTGGGTTGTTTTTAAGCTATTTAGAAATTTTGCTTTTTTTCAGCTACATGCTAGCTTTTTTTTGCCAATTTAGACTTCTTTATAAGTTTTTTAGGCTGTTTTGGAGTTATTCTAATATTTACATGGTAGCGGTTTTGGTAAATTTATGTTGTTTTTTTTTTATCTATTTTGAAATGTAGCTATTTTTTCAGCTACATGCTAGCTGTTTTTGGCTAACCTGAGTTTTTGTGGGTAGTTTTTTAGGCTAATTTGACATTTAGCTAATTTTTTAGCTGGCTATCAGCTTCAACATTTTCAGCTATTAACTTCAGCGTTTTCAGCTATCAATTTCAGCAGTTTCAGCTATCAGCACTAGCATCATCAGCGGCCAAATTCAGCTTATATGATTCACACTAGCATTATTGCAGGTAATGCTATATATATAGCTCTGTTAAAAAGTTATGGTTTTAAAGTTTTAAAGGTTTAGTTTTAGAGCGTTTAATGTTTATTCTGTTCGGCCCGCGAATGTTCTGGATTTTGGCCCCTTGTACGATTGAGTTTGCCACCCCCGCTCGCTCTGGAGGGTGAATCCTACAATTCTGAGTGGAGAAGACGCTGTCTGACCTCACCGCTGGTAGACAGCAGGCGGCTATTGAATGGAACATGATGATCCCGTTAATTACTAAGGTGACGTAACAAAAGTGAACCTGATTCTGCAAAACCCACAGGGATGTTATCAACCAGCTGAGTAATCCTCTGAGCATCTGCTGATCAGGACAGAGCAGGATTCAGAAAAACACTTGTAGGAGATCACCTCTTCCAGTAAGGAAACAAATTCTGCCTTGTGAGCTCTAAATGTGAGCGACAGCTTTGCCATCCGCTCCTGTTGCCTTGCAGTGTTTAATATGTCAAATGAAGTTCACGGTTGTGATCTGCACTGTAATGCATGAATAGATTTCTGCAAAAACACGTAGCAGGTTGCTTGCTTTCCTGTAATACTGAGGCTGTCTTCTGTTTTGGTGAGACCGCAAACATGGTGGGAAGCTAGACTATAAAAGATTAAATCAACAGTATTTCTGCAATTACACTATATATAGCTGTGGATTTACTTTATGCAAGACATAAATCTATTTTTATAATTGTTTTGAGACCTTTTTGCATCTTTTTTTGCAGATAACTCAGTAAAGCAGTTTAATTTGTTCATAAACTGTAATATTTTCTAAATATTTTTTTTAATTTTCATTTGTAAAATTTGAGTTGTAAGAAAATGTCTGCCTGAATAAGAGTCTTGGTGTAACCAGAAGCATGCGGGTGAGTGCATTCAAGGATAGAGGCTGCACAGTCATCAGGAAGTGAAACAGAACAGAATGTGCTGTACTAATCTGATTGTGAAACACTGCCCTGAGTGGATGCATGAAAAAGAGATGTTTGGTTGAAAGAACTACAGGCAGAACCTGTGGTCGCAGAAGGAAATGCACTCGCAAAACAAACCCAGTCTTTATGCAAAAGGCAAAAAGTGCAGGGCGAAAGCGACTGCGTGCGGCCACTGCAGTGAGGCCGGCCAGCGTAATGCTCTTTGTTTGTGTTCTAGGCGTCCATGTTACGTACTGGGGAGTAATCTTCTGACTGATCCTTTTTATCCCTGAACTTTTGCCCCCGAAGAAGGAGTTTGCCACCACTGTCTGCCACTTCTCAAAATAAATGAGGGGAACGAAAGGAAGGAACATCTTGACCACTTGAAGTTGAGGCTGAAGTAATTGTGAGAATGCTTAGTATGCATTCTCACGATAGTGATTCTCCTGCTCCTTTCAGCATGTAAAAACTCAATCACACTTTCAGCGATTTCAGGTATCAAAACGTTTGCTTGTTCAGGACACCAATGCTTGTATTTTTAATAGTCATAAACTTTATAGTTTTTGAAATATTGAGCAAAATACGCCCCATAGGATATAAATGAGAAAGTCTTCAAATTTCAAAATTTTAAGTAGATTAGCAACAATCCATTAAATATATTCATATGTTTTCATCTTTTAAAGTAATTAAAAAAAATATTGGAGTTTAGCGAATAATTTAGCAACATGCTAACGTTTTTGGCTAATTTGTTTTCTACTGGGTTTTTAGGCTAATTTAGAGTTTAGCTTTTATTTTAGCAACAGGCTAACGTTTTTGACTAATTTAGTTTAGGCTATTTTGGAGTTTAGCTAGTATTTAAGCAACGAGCTAGCTTTTTTGGCTAATTTGGAATCTACAGTTTTTTGATAGGCTAATTTAGAGTTTAGATTCTATTTTAGCTAACGGTTTTGACTAATTTAGTTAACTGAGGAATTTTAGGCTATTTTGGAGTTCAGCTAGTATTTATGCAACGACGAGCTAGCTTTTTTGTATAATTTGGAATCTACTGAGGTTTTTATAGGCTATGTTAGAATTTAGCTTCTACTTTAGAAACATGCTAACGTTTTTGATGAATTCAATTACTGGGGAATTTTAGGCTATTTTGGAATTTAGCTAGCATTTAAGTAACAAGGTAGGATTTGGAATCTACTAAGGTTTTATAGGCTAATTTGGAGTTTAGCTTCTATTTTAGCAACAGACTAAGATTTTTGACTAATTTAGCTTAATGGGGAATTTTAGGCTATTTTGGAGTTTAGCTAGTATTTAAGCAATGTGCTAGCTTTTTTTAGATAATTTGGCATGTAGGCTACTGAGGTTTTTTGGGCTAATTTTGAATTTAGTTAATATTTAAGCAACACACTAAATATTTTTGATTTTATTTTACTATAAAGTTTTCTGAAATTTAGGTTAATTTCAGCGCTCTTTTATAGTTCTTCAATGAAATTTCCAGTCTTTTAGCAAATAGCTTTTGCATTTTCAGCAAAAAGCTTTGGCATCTTCAGCGACTACTTTCAGCAAAAAGCATTCACACTAGCATTACTGCAGGTAATGCAGCTTTTATTAGTTGTACTTTTAAGCTAGTCTGTTGTTCAATTCATTTGCTAAGAAAAACAAGACGTAGGAATTTATCTCACCAAAGTAAAAAATTGACATGTGCCTTTTAACAAATACTGAACTTAAATAATCTTAACAAGCAACATGAAAACAGATTCATATTCTTAATTTGTTTTGTAATATGTAACATGCACATTAGGTCTTATGAATTTATCCTATAATAAAATATATATATATATATTTTTCCCTCCAAAATCTACTTTTAAACATTTTTTTTATTTCATGTGTTACAGAACTGAACAATTGGAGTTTTGTGGGGCACAGTCACCGGCTGACATTTCCTCATGTTACATAAAAAGTTTGTTCGTGGTAAACTAACAAATGTTCCACATGAAGCAATGCAACATCTCTTTTCTAGAGTCCCAGCAGCAAAACGTGTTGACATCTGCACTGCGGTCGAGGTTCCTCTTTAGCAGAAAAGAAACATCTGGCTTTGGAAAAGTCTATATTTAACCTTAGTATAAACATGAATTGAATGACATAACAACAGAGGCATAGGTTCATTAAATAAAGCACAACTAACTGACAACACAATGGGCAGTTTCAGGTTTAATTTGTGGGTCAAAAAGACAAAAAGTTAACACTAATGTTCACAATTTGTGCCCCCTTTTTTTCTTTTTTTTTTTTTGGTTTGCCAAATTGCGTTGTTTCTGACTTTGGTTCATTTCTCAGGTCTGAACTTTAAATTAGATTCTGTGAAACTCAAGTGCTTGTAAGATAACAAGGAAGTGACACCAAAAGGAAGTTGACACGACACCGCCACAGCAAGGAGGTGCTGTTTTGGCACAGGCTGCGGTCTTTTAGTGTGAAGTTATGCTGTCCCTGAACAATATGACTGTACATTATGTTGTCTTTAAGTTATGCTGTCCCTGTACAGAACTGGAATGCCGAGACACTGCATTCCACTTGTGACAAACAGTACAAAAACAGTTACTAGTAGTACTAGTAGTGAATTGGACTGTATTATATATATATATATGTATACATATTTGTATGTATGTATGCATAGATAAGACTTAGAATAAATAGTTATAAATTAATTGGAAAGTTTTTAAAATTTCAAAATAAATGTCATAGATATACACACATTTGTATACTTTTACACTCTTGCATCAACTTGCATCTTCATATACATTTACATACACATGTATATTATGCCATTATAATTACTTTTAAATCATAGATAACCAGTTTATCTATATACAGCCAGCCCACTATAGAAGGGCAACCTTTTCTGAGTGCACACTGGCTTCACTCAAACTTAGATACCCCAGCAGACACAAATGATACGGGCAGGGTTGATACAGTATAATGTGGGAATTCACTTCTTAACATTTTGTTAGCAAGAGTTTGTATCAACTGCCTGCTAACTTATTCAGATCTTGATGGGGCCTTCCAGACGTCGGACTGAAAAATCCCTTTTCACGTCAGATAAATGTGACATTGTTTTAAAAAATAGTATTATTTTATGTATGTTCTGCTGTGAACTGAAAATGTTATCTTACATTTTATTAGATTTGTATTAGACTCTACAATGCTTTATAAACACTGGATAATAATTATTATTAATAATTTTTAAGTGTATTTTTAAATTTGGTTATTATCTATCTGCTGTTTTTTTTAATAAAACATTTGAAACAAAGTGATTTTGCAGTTTTGGTATCAATAAAGTTCTATTATATTCTATTTTAATGCATTAATCCTCTTTCTGCTTTAAAAAAAATGCATAAACAAATAAAAAGTCTACTATTCTTGGCTTATTATTATAAGCGAGATGAAGTTGTGGTGATTTAGCAGACATATTTACATAAAGCAATCATCTGGAACTCACTGTTGTCGCCAAGGACACTAGTGTAGTGACTGGGGATCAAACCAACAATGTTTTTAGTGAAAGGCGAGTCGGCGACACATCCTCCTCCTCCTCAGTAACAAAACGGAGTACAAAGTCTTCTGTTACATTCCTCTATGTTTATGTCACACTTTTTCTTGAACTCAACTCGGTACAGGAAGTGTACATACAGTGTGTCCCCGCCCACTCCAACATTGCCAAAGGGTCATGTGTGGTGACTTCTCCTCCTGTTGAGCAATAGCTGTTGGTTTACCCAAGTTCTTATGTAATCCCGAAAAAAGGAGTCTCCTGCTTTTTTTTCCCTCCGGACAAACAGACTTCACCTGTGATTTTTGTGGATGTAACCCACATAATTTATTGAAGTTTATTGATGTCAAAAGCTGAGTCTGACAGCTGACTTCTTTATTCTTTTTATTTGTTTTCCTTATTTTCTTATAATAATGATAATTTACAGCTAAATCAAAATTATTTATCCTTATTTAAGCAAGTGTTTATTTTATTAGAACAGAAATTTAGTCTCAGAAAAACTGCAAAACAGTTTAATTCTGAAAAAAAGAAAACATTTAAAGATGAAAACTTATTCATATTAAAATTGTCAAAAGTGAAAAAGTATTTAGTGCCAAAACATTTGTAATCTTATCCTAGATTGTTGAACAGTTTTGTTCCTTTTGACATAATTTGTAAATTGTCTAAGAGCCTTTGAAAATGCCATAAAGGTTCTATTCTTTTTATTTTTTGCCTCCTGTCTTTGTACTTTTTAAGTTTGTCATTTGATGTTAGACATATATTAATTATGTGTCATGTTTGTTTGTAGGGTGTGGTAACATCATCAAGTTTGTTGAGATGTTAATATGCTTTGATTTGTTTTAGATTGTTGGTACAATTAAACTCAAACTTTTACAAAAAGGCTATAAAGGGTGATTTTAACAGACTTTTTGTAAATTTGAAAACTGAATGTGAAAACTGAGGCTTACATTTCAGTAAATATATTTGTAATTTTTTTAAATTGGGTACTAACATGTCCAAAAGCATTAAAAAATGTTTAGATTAAAAAAAAAACTGTAACCCGCTTTAATATTATTATTTTAAAAACCTTTTCAAACCTTGTTTTCTTGCATTCTTGTCTGTTTGTGCATGAGGAACTAAATTTTTGGATTTTGTAAAATGTTGTTTAATATCCATAAACCATAAATGGTGCAGTTATATCAAGATTTTTCTTTTAATTAAATAATTTCGTGCATTTTCTTTCTATTTCATGCAAATAGACCTATGCAGTTGTTAACAAACATTAAAAAAACAGCATTTATTTGAATTAAATACGAACCTACCTGAACATGAGTCGTTAAAAGTAAGTATTTTATTATAAAACGCGTTTAATCGTGTTTTAATAACAAGTGAACATAATGTTCAAAACAGTTTCAGTTTATTATGGTGTCCTATTAGGCGGACTACTTGGGTGAAGCAACAGGTGGCGCTGTACTTCTTCGCTGCCTCAGAGACTGCCCATTTACACAGAGACGAAGAAGAAAGCGTCCCTCTTCCGCCGCTGGTTATGTCAAGCTAATCGATTGGGCCCTTTTCCGGAATCGGCGGCGATATATTTACCAATAAATTTGTCTTTAAACATATTAATAGGTAAGTTGCGTTTTTTGCTAGCCTCCATTTACGTTTTTATTTCCTCCGAATTTTGCCATGTACATTAACCACCCTGGTTTACAATATTTTTAAATGTCACATGTAAAATGCTAACAAAGTTAGCAACATACAGTGGCTAATGCATTCGTCGCTTGCTAACCTAGCTTTCATGTCCATTCATGTCAAATTAATCAAAAGCGCGAATCTTTGACGACCATGTTATCTTACTGTTGGATTGTTTAGCATTTTTGCGATGTATCGCGTTTTAAAGTGTAACGTAGCGCTTCCAGGTTAGATTTTAAATCACGTATTTTAGTTAATCTTTATACAGTTTCGTTTTTGCTTTTAGACGGGCTGTTAGCATCCAGAATTGAACTAAAACTGTTGCTAATTTTTTGATTAGGTGTAAATGAAGAGTTTTACATTTATTTACGTATTTTATTGCTTATTTTGACGACCCATTCTATATACACATCATACGTTCGTATGAAATGCTAGATGTGCGAGTATGTGAGTATTCAATAGTGTTATTTTGACAATTAAAAGAAATAAATAAATAGTGTTATTTTGGTTGTGTTCCTTTGAGACAATGCAAATAATTGGACCTCAAATCTGACTGCGTCTCATTTCTTAATTATCTGAATCAAATTTATTGCAAAATATGAGTGTTTTTCTGTTAAAGAACCTCAATTACTCACACTAATAACACAAAAGATCTACAGATTAGGTTAAAATGCGTTAGTCTGTGAGATTTTGCATCTAATTTGTTTGTTGTTTTGTTTTGTTGCAGGGTTTCTTTTTTTGTCAGACACTTCTGAACCAACGGAAGTGGAGTTAAAATGGGAGGTATGTACAATTTTCTGAATTTAATGGGCTTTTTTGAAAATTCTACAAGACTTGGAAAATATATATATTTTTTAAATTATTTAATTTCATTAATGATTTTTTTGGTCTTAATTCATACCCTCTTGCTATTGTATGGAAAGGTAATAAAAATCAAACACAATTTTAATAGTTTTGATTTTTTTAATTAGATTTATTGCTTTAAAAAAACAAAAGTAAGAATATTTTGGGAAAATATGCTTTTTAAATTTTATTTAACCTTTATTTAGCCAAGTGGAAAAACACGTTGAGATCAAGATCTCTTTTACAAGGGGAAACTGATCAAGTGGTCAGCATCATACGTTACAGTATAAGCAAAAAATAAAATAAACAGTGAAATTAGAATATCTACAATATACGATTTAAAGCTTAGGTGTTACAAAATGACAATGCAGGGTAATAAATCTAAACAGACATTTTGATGGCGCTAAAGTTGAGCAGCATTACATTGGATGGAGTACAGTCGTTATAGAGTGCAATTGAATTACAGAAGAAGTTAGATTTGTCAACACTGGACATTCTGTAGACTTTTTTTAGGTTGACTCAGATTATTTCTTTTCCAGACCCTGCTTATCATCGAGACTGCCCCCTTGACTGCAAAGTTTACGTGGGGAATCTAGGCAACAATGGCAATAAGACGGAGTTAGAGCGAGCCTTTGGATACTACGGCCCTTTAAGAAGTGTTTGGGTTGCCAGGAACCCCCCAGGTTTCGCTTTTGTTGAGTTTGAAGATCCCAGAGATGCATCTGATGCTGTGAGGGAGCTGGATGGCAGGTAAAACATCTTCTCCATGTTTACATTTCTATTTCTAACTCCATTTGCTAACAGTGGATTTCCTCAGGACTATGTGTGGCTGCCGAGTACGTGTCGAACTATCCACTGGGGAGAAACGCTCCAGGAGCCGTGGCCCTCCACCGTCTTGGAGTAGGCGCCCTAGGGATGATTTTCGACGGCGTAGTCCTCCGGTCAGACGCAGGTACGGGTTCTCAGCTGAAACTTTGTCATTTATTCTTGAAATGTTTGTTTAAAAAAGATTTCTGTTCATCATTAATTTCAAACAATTGTTTTTTAGTTATTCTTTAGATTTAGTCAAATTTATTTTTTGGTTAAAAAAAATATATAATCTACCAGTTTTTATTGAAGCAAGTGTTAAATCTCTTAATTTGGACCAAACTCTCACTTAATTATTACATAATTGATGAAATTTAGATTTATTGATGCTTATTCATGGGTGATGGTTGCTTTCAACTTGTTAGTTTTCATTTAGATCAAATCTGTGGCCATAATCACAAAACATATCTTTCTTTTGTTAGTAATGTAAGGATTTAATGGGCTTGATGTCTTTTAAAATTCTTTGACATAGTTTTGACTGATTGGACTGCAGTTTGAGTTGAGCCTTTTTTTCTTTTTTTTTTGTTCATTCTTTTTTTTAAACAAGTTTTTGTTTTATTTTAAGTATTGTTATTGTCTAGAATTTAAAGTATTTGGTAAACTCAACAATTTCAGTTATTCTACTCAGAGATTAACTTGTTACCTGGGATGTTTTGTGATTAGGGCTTCTGATTTTTCTTTTTTTTATTTGTGCAAGTTTGATCTTATCAAACGATCTTCAGATTCATGATGTATTGAGTAACTATGAAGAAAGCACCATAACCCCTGAAAAGGCACACTTAGATCTTCATCTTCCATTAAACATTTTTTTCTATCTAGTTTATTTAAAATCACTTTCTGCAGGTTTAAATTTTGTTATCTTTCTGAGTTCAGTTGTCATCTGTTAATAAAAACTGAACCCCATTGCAGAGTCACCACCACGCTTCTCACCATCTGAGTCAGTCAACTAGTCCTCTTTCAGCATCATGTGACTGCTGACCAGCGAGCCCCACTCAGCTTGGCTGGTGGTGTCACATGACCAGGCACAACGCCAGTCGTCAGGTTCCACCAACCTTATGGTTCCTGAGCATGCAGTTCCCAGCATCCTCCTCTACTTCCTCCGACCTTTACCGATCGACAGTGATCCACGTCACATAATCAACCAAACAAGCGTCTCTTACTTGTTTATTTCTCAACAAATCTGCTGTATCAGCGGGAACAGCCCTTGGCTTACGTCCGCCTCAATCCATCTCCCTCCCCCCCAAAAAAAGCCAGGAAAAATCTTCAACTACCCCCTCCAACCAGCCACCAAGCAACTTCATATCTGCAACATTTGCATCATGTGGCAAATCTTCTCTGCAATTCGACCTCCCTCACCATCAGTCTGGCTTCCTTGTGTCATTTCTATCTTGTCCAATTCCCCCAAAATAGTAAGTTTCTTTTATCCTGCTCTTTGTAGTTTTCTTGGTTAATCTAACTTGCAAAGCGGCTTGACAGTTTTCCCTCAGCAGTTGGGTTTAGAGCAATGTCAGTGCAAACCTAAAGCTGACGGGACTGGATCACAAATTGAACAAAAGTTTAAAAAAAAAAAAAAAAGAACTTTTTTCTCAACACATATGTTCATGGCTCGACATTAAGTCTGTTTTAGTAGCATTAGCAGCCATTCAGAATTGAAATGTAAACTAGAAATGTTGCATTACCTGCAGTATTGCTAGTGTAAATGCTTTTTGCTGAAAGTAGTTGCTGAAGATGCTGAAGCTTTTTGCTGAAAATGGTGACATAATTGCTGAAAGAGTTTCCTGAAAATGCAAAAGCTCATTACAAAATGTTAAATTTGCTAAAAGATTGGAAATTTTGTTAAAGAACTATGAAAGAGTGATGAAGTTGACCTAAATTTCAGAAACATTTATAGTAAAAATGCTTAAGAATCCATAATGCATGACAATTTTTGCCAAATATTTAGTGTGTTGCTTAAATATGATCTTAAATCAAAATTAGCCTAAAAACTTTAGTAAATGCCAAATTACACAAAAGAGCTAGCTTGTTGCTTAAATACTAGCTAAACTCCAAATTAGACTAAATTCAGTAAACTAAATTAGTCAAAAACATTAGGCTTTTGCTAACAAAGAAGCTTAACACTAAATTAACCAAAAAAACAGTACATACCAAATTAGCCGAAAATGTTAGCACATTGCTTAAATACTAGGTGAAATCCAAAATAGCCATCTATTCCTTAGTAAACTAAATTAGTCAAAAACGTTTGCATGTTGCTAAAATATTAGCTAAACTCCAAATTAGCCAAAAAACGAAAACATTAGATAAAAAATTTACCAAAAACATTAGCACATTGCTAAAATACTTGCCTAACCCAAAAATAGTTAAAAATTACTCAGAAACTCGGTTAGCCAAAAATGTTAGCATGTTGTTAAAATATTAGCTAAAATCCAAATTAGCCAAAAAAAAAAAACAATAAGATAAAAAATTAATAAAAAAAATGTTAGCACATTGCTAAAATACTCGCTTAACCCCAAAATAGCTAAAAATTCCTCAGAAACTTAGTTAGCCAAAAACATTAGCATGTTGTTAAACTATTAGCTAAACTTTAAATTAGCCCAAAAAACCCCATATGATAAAAATTTACCAAAAATGTTAGCACCTTGCTAAAATAATTGCTTAACCCAAAAATAGTTAAAAATTACTCAGAAACTCGGTTAGCCAAAAACGTTAGCTTGTTGTTAAAATATTAGCTAAACTCTAAATTAGCCTAAAAAAAAGCCTATTAGATAACAAATTAGCTAAAAACGTTAGCAAATTGCTTAAATACTAGCTAAACTCCAAAATAACTAAAAATTCATTAGTAAACTAAATTAGTCAAAAACGTTAGCATGTTGCTAAAATAGTAGCTAAACTCGGATTTTTTTTTTAATTACTATAAAAGATTACAACAGTATATTTAAAGTCTTGCTGCTAATCTACTTAAAATTTTGAAATTTGAAGACTCGTTTATTTTCTATGGGGCATATTTTGCTCAATATTTCAAAAACTATAAAGTTTATGAATGCTAAAAATACCAGCAGTAATGTCTTGAACAAGCTGAATGTTTTGATACCAAGATTGCTGAAATCCCTGAAAGTGTGAGTTTTTGCGTGCCGAATAACGTAAGGAAAGAAGCAGGACAATCACTAGTGTGAACGCCTACTAAGCATTCACACAAATATATATAATCCCTGTGATCACTTTGACAATAATTAGATCCAGAAACAGCTGTTAGACATTCAAGACTGTAGAATTTTGAAATTTGTCCTTGTTTAGATTTTAAAAAGAAGATAGCAACTATTCAAGTCATTTGCAGTTTTCTAGTGGCAGATCTTTGGGATAGGTTTCAAAATGTGCTTATTAAAATCAAATTGATCTTTACTTTAAAAAGTGAAATTTTAGCAGCAAATCCATCAATTTTTAAGGCAAGAAGCTTAATTTGGGTTATAATGTAAGGATTAATAATTTTATTCACAAAATGTTAACTTTTATTGAGTTAGTTTATGCAAATTTGTTTCAAAATTATATTTGGTTGAAATAAAGTTTAAACCTGTCAATCAAATTGATTGCAGTGACCTCAAGTGGATCCAGTCCAGTGGATCCTATAGGATCAAAAGCAGCAGATTTTTATTTTTTTACTTTTCACACAGATTATTAAATATTGCCTTAATGTCGAGCCCTGATTTTAATTTTTAAAATAAATGTTTCATTCTGAAATCTGGCCTCATGTTTGATGCTGACAGAACCAAGTTTTAAACTTTAAATAAGTTGACATTGCTGGAGTTCATGGATGAAGCTGATCCATGACTGATGGATAAGGAGGAACGTGTAGTCACGTTTCCAAGACTAACCCAAAGATCTTCTGAGGGTCAAAAGGTTTCATTAGTTGTAGGAAAATAGTAAATGATATCCTAATTAGATTTTTTCCATTTATTTTACGTCACTGACATCTTTAGATCACCAAGGAGGAGGAGCCTGAGCCGTAGTCGCAGCAGGTAAGCCCGACTGGAAAATTCTCTTATCAGGTAAACATTTTCTGTGACTGAGAAAACTTTTGTTCGCCCTTACAGGTCTCTTTCAAGAGATAGACGCAGATACCGGTCTCTTTCCAGAGACAAGAACCGCAAGCGTTCAAGATCCTTCTCTCGGTCAAGGAGGTACATTCTTAGTTTTTTGTGTTTTAATTCGTTTAGACTCCATATGCTCTGATAATCAAATACTCATCTTCGTGCTTTGCAGTCGTTCCAGGTCTACTGAAAGGAAATGAAGATCTTGAATTTTGGAGTCATGTTGAAGGTGCAAGAAGACAGTTTTGTATTTTTGATTTTCTTTTCAGAGTTTCTTTCCAGCCTGAAGGTGATCTAAGAGCAGTAATGGAATACAAATGTGTGTTAAATGACGACTAAGGACTTCAGTCTTTTTTTTTTTCTTTTTTATCAGCTGGTTTGGGAAGATTTTCAGATTTTACTTCAATTTTTTCTGTCTCATTCGTGTAAAAGAAAATCCAGTCTTGCCCTGCATGTTTTCACAGAGTACTGTATTTAGTTGAACAGTAATGTGCTTTTTAAATGTTGAATTAAACTTTTGATTTTTGTTTGTTTTCATCGTTTTATTCTTGGTTGTCTCCTCTTTCGTTCAGTGGGTCAAGTGTGAGATGCAGTAGTGTGTATACATTCAACACAAACTCAAATAAACATGACATTTAGAACTGTAGGCTGTCTCTAGAACATTTCTAAACCTGTTTAAATGTTTCACTTTAACAAAAAAGGCATTCTTTTTGCATTGGGATTACAGTTTGTTCTGAATAGTTGTTCAATAAAGTTTTTTTTTCCAAGGTGGGATGTCATGTTAGTCTGTGCATTTTGTTTCATGTACATACATGGGTGATGTTGATACCAAACAGCGTCGGTAGAAACTGAAGCGGTCCTTGATTCAGGAAGTGACGGTGTTGCGCTGATAGCTGCTAGTGTTACCCACACAGGAAGCAGTCGAGAGCTGCTTCATGCATAGAAACGCCTTCGTTTATGAAACGACCTGAGCTGAGTAGAGACTTGATGAAAGTCGGGAGGCAGAGGCGCCTGATGTGGACGGTAAGTGCTATTATTTTTAATAGAAGTAAAATTGCAAAACAGAAAAGTGTTCTTAATAAATAGCAACTTTAGCTTTATGTTCTTGTAGTTATGATAGTGTTTCAATTGTTCTAGTTTTTAGTAAAATCTAGGTTAAGTAATCTTGAATATTTTCATAGTTTCCTAACGCTTTGAATGTCTCATGTTTTTAGGCATAGATGTGACAAGTCATGTCTCAGAGTAACAAGAAAAAACGTTTGGGGTCCCGTCGGGCGCCGCCACACCAAACCAAGCTCTTTGGTGCCCATGAAAATGTAACAGACGAGCATTCTGAAGATCAGCTCCAAGTACCAGAAGTTCAAGAAGCTGTAGACCAAAACGAAGCTGGAGTCTCATTGAGCAGAAGAAAGTTGGGGTCAAGTCGTAAGAGAACAGGGAGGCAACATGGGAAGGACACGGAAACCAAAGACGACGATGAGGAGACCAGCTCGGATGTAACCCTCGAAACCCACATTTCTGCAGCAGCATCAGAAATCCAATTGAATCAAACGTCTGCAACCCTTGATGACTCTTTTGCAACCGCTGCTTCTGATTATACCCAGTCCGGTTCAACGCCCTCTCCAGAAATCCCCTGTGTTGATAATCCACAAGACTGCAGGAATGAAACCAACCTGAGGGTGACTGAAGCGTTTGACAGCCTTCAAAGTGAGGAAACCAAAGCAAACGAAATCCTCGCTGAGATAACCCCACAGAATGCATCTTCGTGTTCAGAAGGTTCTCAGGATGACTACCCAGTGGGTGAGTTTCATGTCACATTTTCTGAGACGATCACAATTCCAAGCAGCTGCGGGGAAACTAGTGAGAGTAGAAACAGTATTGATCAAGTAATTGAGTCGTCTAAAGAGGAGTTGACCTCAAATGAGAAGCAGTGTGATCTTCTTAAATCATCTGAAACCAGTGGTGCTCAGTTTCCACAGGTGGGTGTGAATGAAAATCACGAAAAAGATGAGTCAAAGAAAGTTCTTCTAAATGATCCAACATTTCCAAGCGACATTGATGAAACCGTTGAGACTTCTAAATCCCTGTTCAGTGTAAAAGCTGCTGATACAGAGGACGTTTTATCTCATGAAGACGATCAGAACATGTGTTTTATAAGAGGGGACTGTTTGCAGGATGAGAGAAAATGCTACCCCATCACAGGAGGTCAAGAAAGTGCAGAGGAACAGATGCATGGAGGTTCTGATGAGCATGATAAACAGGCTTCTGATGAACAAAATGTTCGTCAACAAGAACGAGGAGTTCCCTCTGAAGTTGAGCGGAGCAGTTTTTCTCTCCAAAGCCCGATGTCGGAGTTAAGTACCCCTTTTAAGTCCCACTTACACAACAGTTCTGTGAGCTCTGATGGAGACACAAACCTCAGTGGAATTACAAAACATCCCGGGTATCACCATAAAAATAAAGAAAAACACGTTCAAGAATCTGCAGACTGTGCTATAGAAAACACAGAGAGCGATAATACCCTTGAACAGTTATTAGGAACCGAGGCTGCAAGTCAGAAACATGATTTAATCTCCTCTGTTTCACACGACAGTCCTCCATCTTCAGTGTCTGTAGATGGACAGTCTGAAGAGCATGAAGTTTTATTGCCACATCAGGAACCCAACCTGGAGAACTTCAGTGAAAAAATACCAGAAAATCCTGAAGAAAAAGAGGCAGAAAATACAGTTGATGAAAACGTGCAGCAGAAAGAGGATAATTCTCATCATTGTCGTTCAGATTATTCTGAATCTGAAGTGCCGGAAGATGAGGTTCTTTATCACTCATCAGAAACAGCTGCAAATGAAGCCCGTCTCCAATCCTTGATTGACCAAAATACTTTTCTGCCGGAGCTTCCAGGGACAGATACTGCTTTCACAAATGAGGATACTTCAAGTTATGATGACAAACCCCAAAAAACCTGTGAGGCTTTAGACACACGAGATGAAGATCAAGATTTATTAGATACTGAAAAAACAGGGATCAGAGATAGAGACCAAGTGGATTTAGCTCCAAGACAGGAGCATCAGTTCATAGAGGATCAAATCAAATCCACCTCTGAGCAAATATTTCTTCTAGAAACAGAGGAGAACAAATCTGCTTTATCATCTTTTCAATCACAAAGTAGTGTTTCTTCAGAGGCCCAGCCTCAGGCTAGTTCCGTGCTTTTGGTTGAAGAAAACAGTGCAAGCTTTCAGCAGAGCGAAAGCACAGCCGGCCAAGAAAAAACAGAAGAAACAAAGCTGGAGGAAAAGGGAAAATATGACACATCAGAGAGCCCAAAACTGAATGTACAGGCTGACTTCTCTGAGTTAAATATGTTTGGTGTAATTTCAGTTTCCAAGAAAGAAGAAGAGGTAATTGACGAATGGTGTTACAGAGAGAAGCAAAATGATGAACCTCCCAGTGTGCCTCTAGTAACACTTCCAGAAAGACAAGAATGCACGACGGCTCTAAAGCAGAATGACATTGTTCAACATTTAATAGTGTGTGAACCAAACGTGGGCCTTTCTATAGCAGAGAGACCCGCTGAACAAAGCAGCGAAGAACTTACAGAAACCAAAGGGAGGCTGGAGATAACATCCCCAATAGATGAGGGGCTGACCGGAGAAGAACAGCTAGCTAATGTCAGAGCGGCTCGACATTCAGAGAATGCTGTTAACACAGAACATGGAGCGGAGGTTGAGTCAGCACTAATGCAAGGCATCTCTCACAGTGATGAAGAACAAAATGAACATTTCTTCTCTAAAATTCAAATTAAATTTACAGAGCCACACCAGTCCGAACTCGCTGTTGATTATGATGAGTCACGGGTCAGCGATAAAGAAGGTGTGGACTCTGCTCTGGGAGATAGACGTGAAATTAAAGTGCAAGAAGAGAATGCCCTGAATCCCAACACCACAGGAACCGGTCTGATTCTTAAAGAACCTTTTTCTAAAATGGAGGGCAGTGAATCTTCTTCAGTGACACAAGATGATTTGAATTCTTATTTTATTAATGAGGTTTGGCAACATTTTACAAGTAATGAAGGAAATACAGAAGTGTCACATTTGAGTTTTGAGGAGCCAGTGGAAATGCAGCCAGAAAGAATAAAAAATGATTTGTGCACTGAAAACATTCCAGATTCTGACTTTCTACCTTCAAGTTCTTCAGCAGAACTTCTGCCAAACCAATCACATTCCCCGCAGCTTCCAGAAAAAAAGGACGGCGATTCAGATGTGGAAATTATGATGTCCTATGGAAATTTACCAAGCAACAAATTACCCAGTCAGAACACGGTGTACACATGCACACCAGAGAGCCCCACAGAAACAATGAACCCCAAAGACCAGACTTCATCATCTCTGCAAGAGACTTTTACAACAAATAATGAACCATGTGGACATGTCGACCTTTTAAATCCTGCGGGAAGTCAACATGTTTTGAGTGAAGCACACACAGCACAGGTTAGCAAAACACAAGAAACACATCAAACTGATTACAATTCAGGAATTCAGAAGGAAAGTTTTCCACTAACAGACACAGATTATGATTTGAAATCCAGTCACCTCAGCAAAAATGAAAGTCAGTCAAGTACGAAACCAGCAGGTAACAGAAGGAAGTTTGGATCGAGCCGAAGGCCTAAAGAAAAACAACACAACAAAGCTGATGAAGCGAGTCAAGAATCTAAAGAAGACGAGCAAACTGGGCGCAATGAAGTAACAGAGACAATGACGATGAGTCAGGGAGAACCAGAAGAAGTCCTTTCTGTTGCAAAAGTAAGAAAGATTAACTCAACAGGGCCTGATGATAACAAGTCGTTACAGCTGCAAGAGGGGAAAACAGCTGTTTTAGACAATGCTCTGGTTGACAGCTCTGTTGCAATTTCAGATAAAGAGGATTCCTCAAAATCCAGTGAAGACAAACACTTCGGATGTGGAAAAGAGCCGGAGAACTCCGCTCAGCTTACAGGATATGACTCGGTTGAAAATGAGAAGATACAATCATCACAAGCCTCTGTGTGGACCAGTCACCCAGATACGCTGAGTAACTTATATCATGATGACATTATCAGCCCAGAAAGTGTGCTTGTTCCTGATCAAAAAGAAGCCTCTCGGCACTGCATCACACTGGCTGTGTCCTGTGACAAAGACTCACTCAAACAGGAAATCCACCTGGAGGAGGACAGGAACTTGCTAATAGCAGAGGACACGAACGAGGAGATTACAGCGGATGCACAGGTGAGGCCAGCTTTAATCCTTGAAGAATCTGTCAGTCCAGATGTATTTCATGTTGAGAAAAGCGTCAATCTTGGTGTGAAGACATCTCAAGGTAATCTTACAAGCTCTGAATTACCGGAAGACTCTAAGACTGTAAGTCGCTCATTAGGACAGCTACCTTCTTCTGATTCTGGAAGCTCAGTTCATGAAATGGCACAAAAAAATGACAACCGACAAGTGGATGTACAGATATCAGAAGTAATAGATGCTGATGAAGAAGAGCCAGGCAACACAAACAAAGGAATGGAAGGTGAAAGTTCTGCAAGTCCCGATTTAAATGTATCCAAGAAGAAAAGAAAAATGGGCTCCACCCGCAGGAGTCTTGGATCACGAGCCAAAGACCCACAACAGAGGAAGGAACTTGAGGATGAAGTAACCAACACTTTAACAATCGTTCAAGATAAACAAACGGAGCCGGTGCCCACATTTGAAGAGAAACATCCTCAATTTCCCACCGAACATGGAGACGGCAGCTCTGAACAAAGACATGAAGAACTCTTTGTAGCAGTGGATAGTAGCCATGGTGATGAATCAGCACTGAGACCTCTGGCTCCTGAAGGAAGCCCAGATTCTGAAAGCCAGCTGATAAAAAGTGAGCACCTGCTGGCTCCAAATCCTCCTCTGACAGTCCTTCCCAAAAATGACAGTGTGTCAGAAGCGGCACCTGGAGCCAGAAGGAAAAAGTTTGGATCCAACCGAAAGTCACACATGCAACAGAACAAAAAAGACCAAGTTCCAAGAGACACCGAGGTGGCTGTGGAGATCCTTGTGGAGGAGGCAGCTCAGGAAGCGAAGGAGGAAAAATCCCCTCAACTGGACACCATCTCAGAGGTAGATGGAGCTTATTTCATAGTCTAAGTCAGAAGATGTTTCATACTCTGCTTTCTGTTGTTTTGGAGTAAATATATTTGAGGTCACAGAACATTAGACCACATCTTGTTTTTAAATGTATCGCTGACAGAGAAAATTGGTCACAAGTGTTTTACCAGCTTTTAGTGGTAAAACATGCAGAAGTTCAACTTCACACAATAAGCTTGGTTCAGTTCATAGTGACTCTCTAAACCACATGTGTCAAAGTCAAGGCCCCAGGGCCGGATACGGCCTCCTGGGTAATTATATCTGGCCCTCCAGATCATTTTATTTTACTGTTATCAATGGCAAGATTTGATCTTGTGCAAATTTATAACATATATAATTTTGACAAAAAATATATTTTATGGAGAGTAAAATATTGAGAGTTATTTAAGGTTTAAGTTTATTTTTTCTGCAATAATACTCCTGCTTTATATTATTCATAATGAGGTTAAAAAGTTGCGGTTTTAAAGTTTTAAAAATTGGCATTCCGCTAGCTTTTTTTGACTATCTTGGCATTTACAAATAATTTTTTAGGCTATTTTGGACTTTGTCTACTATTTTAGTTAAATTCTAGTTGTTTTTTTGACTAATTTAGGTTTTTATTTTTAATTTTTTAGACTGTTTTGGAGTTAGGCTAATATTTACACGCTAGCTGTTTTAGCTAATTTAGGCTTTTTTAATTTTGGGGGGAAATCTTGAAGTTTAGCTGATATTTCAGCTGCATGCTAGCTGTTTTGGCTAACCTAAGTTTTTTCTTTAGTTTTTTTTAGGCTATTTTGGCTAATATTTTAGCTGGCTATCAGCTTCAACATTTTTAGACATCAATTTCAGCATCTTCAGCGGGCTATCAGCTTAATCGTTTTTAGCTATTAGCTTTAGCGTTTTCAGCTATCAGCTTCAGTGTTTTTAGCTATCAATTTCAGCATCTTCAGCGGCCAAATTCAGCTTACAGCATTCACACTAGCATTATTACAGGTAATGCTATATATCTAGTTTATAACTATTTTAAAAAGTTGTTTTAAAGTTTTAAGAAATGGCATTTTGCTAGCTTTTTTGACTATTTTGTTATTTAGTAAGATTTCTAGGCTTTTTTTTTTTAGTTTGTCAAATATGTCAGTTACCTGGTCATTTTCTTTGGCTAATTGATATATTTTTGGGGGCTGTTTTGTTGTTAGGCTATGTTTACACGCCAACTTTTTTGGCTAATTTAGGCTTTTTCATTTTTTAAGGAAATTTTGAAGTTTAGCTAATATTTCAGCTACATGCTAGCTGTTTTGGCTAACCTAAGTTTTTTAGTTTTTTAGGCTATTTTGACACTTGGCTAATATTTTAGCTGGCTATCAGCTTAATCGTTTTTAGCTATTAGCTTTAGCTTTTTCAGCTATCAGCTTCAGTGTTTTTAGCTATCAATTTCAGCATCTTCAGCAGCCAAATTCAGCTTACAGCATTCACACTAGAATTATCACAGGTAATGCTATGTATCTAGTTTATAATTATGTTAAAAAGTTAAGGTTTTAAAATTTTAAAAATTTAGTTTTGAAGTGTTCAATAAATGTTTATCCTGTTCAGCACACAACCTAAGGTATGTTTTGGATTTCGGCCCCTTGTGCAATTGAGTTAGACGCCCCTGCTCTAAGCTATGATGATTATCTACACTGCAAAGCTGTACTTCCTATTTGCATAAGACACTTTTGCACTACAGTCGTGAGTTTTTTTTTTTCAACAACGAAGTGACTCAAGCCAATTTGAGGAACATGTGGTCGTCCTTGCATGTTTCACATGCTGGAAAGGAGAACACGACCCTGTATTGAGCTTCCCTAAAAACCTGTTGGTCTCAAAGGAGATCAGTTTTGAAACACTGAAGTAAGCTGCTTACAATGTGATCATATCTAATTTTATTAATTTTATTTTATTCAATTTATTATTTTTTAATTTTATTAAAAAAACATTTATCCTGATATGTTGACATGTGAATGTTTGCATGTAAAAACAAATTATCTTTTCAGGTTGATAAACAGCATCATAAGAAGGGATTTCCCTCCATCAGCTCAACAACCGTTAGGTAAGTCAAAAACTGAAGTGAATGTAATCTAAAAATATATGGGAGCTATCCAGCTCTATTTGTCTGTAGATGGATGCATCAGAATGGAGCAGAGCAGGGAGCTTGTGGCTTCCCGATTGTAGTTTTTTACATCCCAACTAATCTTTTTTATTTGTTCATCTGTTCCATCAACACAATTTGAATAGACATATTCAGAAATCCAGTTTTAACCTTAATTTTCTTTATATATGTTTTACATAGAAAAAAACACAAAAACACAGTTTTCATTAGAGTTGATCTTTAAAAAAATGCAGCAAGTACTGAATGTTGCAGTTCCTATAACGACCACTGGAGGCTGGTTCAGAGGAGTTCCATTTTTTTTCAATAATTATTTTATTTCCAACCAATGAGAAACGTGATAACAAACGAACAAACATTTTAACAAAAGTGCTTAAACAACTACTACAAAAAGATAATAAATATCATCTCAAGCGAAGCATTTCAGGCATTTTGGAAAGGGAGTGGTGAGAATCTGAGCATCTTCAGCATGTTAGTAAAAAGTGCAACTTTATGTAAAAGCTGAAATATTTACAGCTGTTTCCATGTTTATTGCAACTGGTATATATTTTTTTACCATTATTTTGTCTGTGTTTCGGCTCAAATTTGTTGTATTATGTAAGATATATTATTTATTTATTTGCTTATTTTCTAGTGGTTAGTGGATCAACTTAAAAAACTCATTTAACAATTAATTTGACTGTCCCTTTTCACATATTTGTTCGAACACAACATTTGTTTTCCACAGTAAGGACACTCTGGCCCAATCTCAACAAGCTACAATCCACCTGGTCAAGGACCATCAAAAGCAGCTTGTTTTTGGTAAACAGAGCAGTGATATTAACACGCATGAGAAAAGATGTGATCATAAACCAAGAATACTAATAATAACGTTTGTCATCAGCTGATCCCAGAGGGTCTGACCTCATATCGGACAGCTACAACGTGGTTCTGATCGGAGACAGCAGCGTAGGGAAGACCTCGTTCATGAAGAGGGCTCAGAATGGAAAGTTTTACTCTGAAGTTCAAGCCTCTATTGGTAAGCTCTGAATTTATGCAGATGTTTGTCAAAGGCAGCTTTGTACAGTTTATGTGAGTTTTTTTTTTTTTTTTTTCCAGGTCTGGACTCCTATGAGTGGACTGTAGTGGTTGATGGGAAACGTGTGGTGCTGTGTTTATGGGATACAGCCGGCCAGGAAAGGTACGTTTGGCACAAACTGTTTTCTTTATTACAAAAAAATAGAATGATGTAGGTTTAAAGAATTTTACTTAAGGAGTCATAATCACAAAAGTGGGAAAATTTCATAAATATTAATCAGTGGGAGAATCGTGCGGTGATATTTTTTAACTCATTCACGCCAAATTTCACTAATTTGCAATGAACATTAAATTTAAGACTCGACTTAATTTATCAAAACATCTTACAGAAAAAAATAAGAATTTGTTTTCATATATATAAATAAATAAATTAATTAATTTAGACAAATTTAGGCACAAAAGAGTTAATGTCAGCTATTTGAAAGATGTAAAAAAATAGAAGAGTTTTGTGATTTATTAGCTTTCTTTAGCAAAATGAATACAATGTTCTTGTTTGATAATCCCTGTGGTAGTGTAGGGATCTGTTGAGGATATTTATTATAATCTGCATTTTTTTTAAATCTTCTTTTCCCAAATTTTATGCTTATAGTGGGTTGCTGAGAAACTTTTTTTTAATCTTTTCTGCCTTTATTTTTAGACGTTTTTACTCATAATTTTCCAAAAGGACCCATTGTAAATATTTTTAGCATTTATTACAATTAAAATAATTTAGTTCCAACCTATAAAAAAGCAGA
>NC_050516.1:34431837-34452553 GCF_002922805.2 Oryzias melastigma
TGGCTCTCTTGAATTACAGCGGAGCTCCAAAAGACAGTTTGTGCCTGGACTTCCTTGTAAAACGAGTGTGGTGACAGTACATCTCGGTATTTGTTAAAGTATGGTAGTAGTACAAGTGCATTGTGTACCTCTGACGCAGGCTTGGCAAACACAAACTGTGCTCTAAGAATTACATAAGCGCGTTCCTGTCAGGCGTGCTCCAAACATCCCTCTTGTCAACGTGGAACATCAGTTCACATTCCTCACTCGTCATTTGTCACATCGGCTCTTCTGCCTGCAGAGAAATTCCTTTGTTTTGTTTTTCTTAATGTGTGCTCCGGAAAATGTGGAATATTGTTGATGGAAAAACTGTCTTTCTCCTAAAGGTTTCGCAGCATCACGAGGCAGATTTTCCACAAAGCCCATGCCTTTCTCTTGATGTATGACATCACTTCCTCTCAGAGCTTCTCTGCGGTCAGTTACTGGGCCAACTGTATCCAGGTAGGACGCATGTCAAACCTCAGTAGTTCACACACATCACTTTAACAAAGGAGATTCAGTTTAACAAACTGTGTTGATGCCTTGAAATATCATTTCTATTTTAACAAACATCAGTTTTTGTTTAAAACACAAATCCGTTACAGCACACGTGTCAAAGTCAAGCGGGTAACTATATCCGGCCTTCCAGATCATCTTATTGTCGTTCATCACCATTCGTCCCTCAGCTCTATCTGAATGAACTCTATCTAAAGGGTAACCAAACCAGGAAGTTTGACTCCACCCACAGCCGAAGTGTGAAAATCCAGTCAGAGGGGCGGGGCTTGGGGGCTGGACTGTTATCATTACTGGAGCTGCAGATCATGATGTCAGACTTCTGAAACTTACATGGTTCGACCAATCACAAAATTCAACTGTAATACCTCATTTCAACCTGTAGGGGGGCGTTTTTGACGATATTTTGAAGAATTAAACAGTTTTATTTCAATTTGTCAAAAATTTGGCTATGACCAACAGACAGCACTTTTAAAGCCTCATTTATAGAGATCAACAGCCAAAAAAAGTTAATTTAAGGTTTGGTTACCCTTTAGATACGTAGTTGTAGAAGCTAATCTTTCTTTAATAGTTCTGGTATCGCCTGTCCGTCCTGGGATAGGATCTCTCCCTCATGTGGGAATCCCTAAGGTTTCTTCTTTTTTCCTGACTCAGGTGTTTTAGGAGTTTTTCCTTACCGGGAGGGAGGGTCTAAGGGCAGGGATAACCAGTTTTTTTAGGCTTTAGCTATTTTTTTCATATTTTATGACTAATTTTCTGCATCTGTAAAAATACCTGCATGAAGCCCAATGAGGTGAATTTTCTTTGTGATTTTAGGCTATATAAATAAAATTGAATTTAATTGATTTGTTAATAGCCTGATGCTATCTGGTACTTATTTCTAACTTGCATAATTTTGACAAAATATATTTTTAGAGGAGTAAAATATTGAAAGTTTTTTAAGGTTTAAGTTGATTTATTCTGAAATAATATTCCTGCCTTTTTATTACTCATAATTATGTTATTTTTATATTTTTATATGCTTTTAAAATTTAAAAAATGGGCAAACTGCTAGCTTATTGGACTATTTTGGCATTTTCTAAGATATTTTAGGCTGTTTTGGAGTTTAGCTAATATTTCAGCGACATGCTGGCTGTTTTGGCTAACCTTCGTTGTTTTTTTATTTTATTTTATTATTTTTTTTGTTTTTTAGGCTAATTTGACATTTAGCTAATATTTTAGCCGGCTTTCAGCTTTAGTGTTTTCAACTTTTAATTTCAGTGTTTTCAGCTATCAGCTTCAGCGTTTTTAACTATCAATTTCAGCATCTTCAGCGGCCAAATTCAGATTACAGCATTTATACTAGCATTATCGAAAAGTTAAAAAGTCGCGTTTTTAAAGTTTTAAAAATTTAGTTTTAGTTTGTCCAATAAATGTTTATCCTGTTCGGCCCGCGACTTAAGGTGTGTTTTTGGATTTTTGGCCACTTGTGTGACTGATTTATTCTGGAATAATATTCCTGCTGTTTTTTATTCATAGTAATGTTAAAAAGTTACATTTAAAAATGTAGTTTTAGTGTGTCCAATAAACGTATGTTCGGCCCGTGACCTAAATGTGTGTTAGATTTAATCCCCCTGCGTGATTGAGCTTTATAGGCCTAAAATTAGAAAAAAAAGTAACTTGGTCATAAAAAAAAGGTTTTAGAACAGTGAGTGCCTCTTTTTAAAAAAGCATTTTAGCAAAAACCAAACCCGTATAAAATGATATTCCTACATCTTTTTAATTTTATTTCGAACTGATAAAATCAAAAATTAAACACCTTAAACAATGAGGGACGATATTCAAAGTTCAAAAAGGTTATTTCTATTCAATCCAAACTTAAAAATGATACATTTTGTATTCTTTTATAGCGCTTATCTACCATCTTTACAGTCACATTCACACACTGATGGATGTGTGTGATCAATGAGGAGTTCACTTCAACACATGGGCGAGCAAGGTGGGAACCAAACCTGTGATCTTCCAATCAGAGGTCGACCACTCCACCTCTGTGCCAAAGCCACCCCCAAGAAGTCATTTTTGCAGAAATGCAAGAAATAAACTCTGAAAACAATGTATTATGATCAAAACATTTGAGAAAAAGGGAAATTAACTCCCTTATATCTATTTATAATATCACCCTTTCTAATTTTTATGGATTGACTATTTTAATGTCTTCCCTGCAGTTACTCCCTCTAGTGGAGATACAGGGAAGTGTATCCTTTGGTCTCACACTGTGCTTATTATCACGTAAATGGAACGTAATGACAACAATCTGTGCAATATTGTGACATTTTAATCTTTTTCACAATACACTTTAGGGCAAAACTACAAAAATAAAAACCTTTTTAATGTTAAAAATGAAAGTAAACCTTCCTCCATCAAAATATTCAAACTTGCTTTGTGTCACGTGTTGATTTTAACCCCCTTTTCTGTGGCTTCAACCAAACTTGTTAGTGTTTATCTCAGTTTTGAAAACTTTTCAGGATCTTTAAGATTTAAATCCGTCAGTTTCTGGTGATCTCTGTTGGGGTTTGGTCCACGGCTGAGCTTAAACTGCGTGAACTTCCTTCCTGTTTGTCGTGAGTGTTTCTCACAGCCCGCCTCAGCCTATTTTCAGGTTGCATCGCCATAACAACGGAAGAGGATGGTAGTCGGTAGTCGGCGGATATGTGAAACTGTGGCACTGCTGTGACCCAGAACTCTGTTCAGCACAGGATGTGGTTGTAGTTGAACTAACTTTACATTTTAGAGAGCGGCAACTTTTTTAGCTTTTTAACCTTTTAACACCTGAGGTGTCGCCGGTGACGCTTAAGCACAAAATCTTCAACATACTGTAACTTTTCAACGGTTAACATGATCAATGTCGTTCCAGTAGATTCTGAAGGAGAAAAGTGTCTTCTCTCCTTCAGAATCTACTGGAACGACGTTGATCGTGTTAAAAATTTAAAGATTACAGTAAATCAAAGAACATAAACACTGCAGCTCCTTTTAAAATACAAATGTTTATTGTTCATAAAGGAATATTATGAAGCCATAATGATAAATTGAGGCCAAATAAAGTTAACCTGATGATTTCGGCAGCTTAGAGCACATGTGTCAAAGTCAAGGCCCGAGGGCCGGATCGGGCCCTCTGGGTAATTCTATCCGGCCCTCCAGATCATTCTATTTTATTGGTATTAATGGCCCGCTGTTATCTTGAGCTTATTTCTAACTTGTATTATTTTTACAAAATATGCTTTTATGGAGAGAATAACATTGAAAGTTATTTAAGTTGATTTATTCTGGAGTAATATTCCTGCCTATTTTTTTATTATTATTCATAATTATGTTAAAAGTTACAGCTTTAAAGTTTTAAAAATTGGAATTCTGCTAGCTTTTTGACTATTTTGGCATTTACAAAGTTTACAATTTCAGCACCTTCAGCTATCAGCACTAGCATCTTCACCAGACAAATTCAGCTAACAGTATTCACACTAGCATTATTGCAGGTAATGCTATATATCTAGTTCATAATTATGTTAAAAAGTTACAGTTTTAAAGTTTTAAAAAATTGCATTCTGCTAGCTTTTTGGATTTTTTTGCATTTACTACGATTTTTTTAGTCCATTTTGAAGTTTAGCTAATATTTCAGCTACATGCTAGCTGTTTTGGCTAATTTAGGCTTTTTCCAGTTTTTACGATATTTTGAAGTTTAGTTTTTTTTCAGGAACATGGTAGCTGTTTTGGCTAACCAAAGTTTTTTGTTTTTTTGGAGTAATCTGGGATTTAGCTAAAAAAAAATTTTGGCTGGCTATTAGTGTCAGCGTTTTCAGCTGTTAGCTTCAGTGATTTTAGCTACATAACCTTTAGCATTGTCAGCCATCGTCTTCAGTATTTTTAGATATCAATTTCAGCATTTTCACCAGCCAAATTCAGCCAAATGCTATATATCTAGTTTATTATTATGTTAAAAAGTTACGGTTTTAAAATTACAAAAATTTAGTTTTAGAGTGTTTATAAAAAAGTTTATGCTGTTCGGCCCGCGACCTAAAGTGGGTTTTGGATTTTGGTCCCTTGTGCGGTTGAGTTTGACATTTACTACATTTTTTTTTGACCAATTTAGAATTTAGCTAATATTTCAGCTACATGCTAGCTGTTTTGGCTAATTTAGGCTTTTTCCAGTTTTTACGCTATTTTGAAGTTTAGTTTTTTTTTCAGGAACATGGTAGCTGTTTTGGCTCACCTAAGTTTTTTTTGTTTTTTTGGAGTAATCTGGGATTTAGCTAAAAAAAATTTTGGCTGACTATTAGCGTCAGCGTTTTCAGCTGTTAGCTTCAGTGATTTTAGCTACATAACCTTCAGCATTGTCAGCTATCGGCTTCAGTATTTTTAGATATCAATTTCAGCATTTTCACCAGCCAAATTCAGCCAAATGCAATATATCTAGTTTATAATTATGTTAAAAGTTACGGTTTTAAAATTACAAAAATTTAGTTTTAGAGTGGTTATAAAAAAGTTTATCCTGTTCGGCCCGCAACCTAAGGTGGGTTTTGGATTTTGGTCCCTTGTGCGGTTGAGTTTGACATTTACTACATTTTTTTTTGACCAATTTAGAATTTGGCTAATATTTCAGCTACATGCTAGCTGCTTTGGTTAATGTAGGCTTTTTCCAGTTTTTACGCTATTTAGAAGTTTAGCTATTCTTTCAGCTACATGCTAGCTGTTTTGGATAACCTAAGTTTTTTTTTGTTTTTTGGAGTAATTTGAAATTTAGCTAATATTTTAGCTGACTAACAGCATTTTCAGCTATCAGCTTCATCGTTTTTAGCGATCAGTTTCAGCATCTTCAGCTATCAGCACTAACATCTTTACCAGCCAAATTCAGCTTACAGCATTCACATTAGCATTATCGCAGGTAATGCTATATATCTAGTTCATAATTATGTTAAAAAGTTAGTTTTAAAATTTTAAAATGTTTCATTCTGTTAGCTTTTTGGAAACTTTTATGGCATTTACTACAATTTTTCAGTCCATTTTGGAGTTTAGCTAATATTTCAGCTACATGCTAGCTGTTTTGGCTAACCTAAGTTTTTTTTTTGTTTGTTTTTTGGAGTAATTTGGGATTTAGCTCATATTTTAGCTGGCTATTATCTTCAGCATCTTCACCTATCAGCTTCAGCAGCCAAATTCAGCTTACAGCATTCACACTATCATTATCACAGGTAATGCTATATATCTAGTTCATAATTATGTTAAAAAGTTACAGTTTTAAAATAAAAATAATTTAGTTTTAGTGTTCAATAAATGTTTATCCTGCTCCAACCTAAGGTGTGTTCTGGATTTTGGCTCCTTGTGCGATCGAGTTTGACACTCCTAAAAAAACCAAACGATCAAAATATTCCTCCCGTTGCAGGAAGCTGCGTCAGAAAACGTCACTGTCGTTCTTCTGGGGAACAAGAGCGATCACACAAAGCGGCAGGTGAAAACTCAACAGGGGGACATTCTTGCAAAGGTGAAACAGATTCTCACAAACACTCATTATGTGTTAAAGTCATGCATTGAAACCTGAATATTTTCAATTTATTCTGCAGGAATATAATTTTGAATTCATGGAGTGCAGCGCTGCCACAGGGGAAAATGTGATTGAAGCCTTGGAAACCGTCGGCAGGTAAACGTGATCATTTTTGTAAGTGTCTTCTCCAGAGGCAGAGGGATGCAGCGTTAATGAAGCTTCGGTTTTTGTTGTTTCCAGGTTGCTGAGTCAAAGAGCTGATTTGAAAGAGGAAACCACAAAGTTACGCAGAGATCCTGTGCAGAAAAAGCGTTCTGGATGTTGCTGAAGAAAAGATGGACTAACATTTCAAAAAGTTGTAATTCTTTCTCCTTATGGGTTGTTGTTCATTTCTTTTTTTGTAAAATTAGTGATTAGTGTATAGAGTGAGTTGTGTTTCTGCTTCCACTAATAAGAAGATACTAAAGAATTTTATGTTTTGTTTCAATTTTTGTTGATCAAATATTAAAAGTAGCATCCAATAAACGTGCACAAAAGTTTTTACACTATTTCTACGATGTTTCAGGACAAAATCCTTATTTGTTAAATTTCAGATTTTTAATCTAATTGTCAGAGAAAAGTTTTTTTTTAAGTAACTGATTTTAAATAAACTTCCCTGTTGCTTTTAGAGAAAAGTTTCTGCATTCAAAATCATCGCGGGAAGTAATAATTGGGATGCTTCAACACCACTGTTTTTAAAAAATATTAAAATTTAAAGACTTCATAGATCATTCCATCCTAAAACGAATGTATAGAGCACACCACAAAGTCTGCCTCAAAAAAAAGTTTGAAAAAATAAAGAGCAATTACAACCTAAAAGGACATGACATTTTCAAAACCAGTAAATTTAGATCAAAATGAAAGAAAAAAGTGTTTTGGTGAAGCAGATCAGACTAATAATCTTGAAAAATCAATAAGTCTTTTTCAATTATTACATTTAAAAAAAACCTGTGAAGAAACAAATGCTCACGCAATATGAATTATAATTTTGTTGGGAACAAGTTAAATTAAAAAAAATTCGGAGGTACTTTTGTTGATTTGGTTTATTTTTGTTTGTTTCCTTCTTGTTTTTCTTTTTACTTGTCTGCTTTTGTTAACCAATTGACATATCAATGATAAAACACAAAGAGATAGATTTGATTAAAAAAGCTTGATTGATTTAATTAAATGGGGCAGAGACAATAAGTCTTCTTCTTTCTGCTCCCTTTCATTTTCATCAATTATGACGTTTTTGTTGTGTGCTATGAAAATTAAATAAATTCACTAAACTAAACTAAATTCTTTGCTCTGAATAGTTAAATTAAGTTCTCCACAGAGCAGTCCGGTACAGTCCAGTCTGGTAAGGAGTAGTACGGGATGGACTATTTAAGTCTGGCAAGTGTTTCCACTCCGTTTAGCCTTCGCTTTGTGTGGTTTGTTTTCCCCACGCATGCGTGATGTAGACCGCTAGCTTCTCGTTACGACATTGTCCCGTGACGACTAGAAAAGCAACAAAAATGAACGTCATCCAGCAGCTCGTCATTTTCTTGCTTTATTTTTTGTATGTCGCGTATAACAGGAATTTAATATTGTCTGAAAAAAGGGGGCGAACTATTGCGGGCCATAAAGAAGAAAGAGGAAAACGGAATCTCTAGCTTAGCACTATTCTTTTTTTTTTTTTATAAACTTTATTAGCAAAAACTTAAGATACATACATAAACCTTAGCATTATTCTGCCAATCAACGAGTGGCTACACCGGCGCCGCCCCAACCGACCCGTTCCCCTTTTCTGTGGACCTACAACCGATAGGGTCCTCAAGAGGTTCGGGGTGGAACTGTTTAATGCACGTGACAAAGTCAAGGCCCGGGGGCCAGATCCGGCCCTCGGGGTAATTCTGTCCGGCCCTCCAGATCATTTTATTTTACTGTTATTAATGACCCGATGTTATCTTGCGCTCATTTCTGATTTGTATAATTTTAACAAAATATAATTTTACGGAAAGTAAAATATTGAAAGTTATTTCATGTTTAAATGGATTTATTCTGGAATAATAATCCTACCTTTTCATTAATCATTATGTTAAAAAGTTACAGTATTAAAGTTTTAAAAATTGGCATTCTGCTAGTTTTTTAGGCTATTTTGGAGTTTAGCTAATATTAAGCTACATGCTAGCTGTTTTGGCTAATTTACGCTTTTTTCATATTTTTTTAGTCCATTTTAGAGTTTAGCTAATATTTTAGCTACATGCTAGCTGTTTTGGCTAATTTAATTTAGGCTTTTTTCTGTTTTTAGGCTATTTTTGAGCTTGGCTAATATTTCAGCTACATGCTAGCTGTTTTAGCTAATTTAAGTGTTTTTTTAAATATTTTTTAGTCTATTTTAGAGTTTAGCTAATATTTTAGAACATGCTAGCTGTTTTGGCTAATTTAATTTAGGCTTTTTCTGTTTTTAGGCTATTTTGGAGTTTAGCTAATATTTCAGCTACATGCTGTTTTGGCTAATTTAGAGTTTCCAAAAACATTTTTCGACTGTTTTGGACTTTCAGATAATGTTTTCATGCTAGCTGTTTTGGCTAATTTTCTGTTTTTTTTTTCAGAAATTTTGAAGTGTAGCTATTTTTCCGCTACCTGCTAGCTGTTTTGGTTAACCTAAGTTTTTTGTTGGTTTTTAGGCTAATTTGGCATTTAGCTAACATTTTATCTGGCTATCAGCTTCAGCATTTTAAGCCATCAATTTCAGCACCTTCAGCTATCAGCACTAGCATGTTCTTCGTGGTCAAATTCAGCTTACAGCATTCACACTAGCGTTATCGCCTAAACTAAATTCCAGGTATTGCTATGTATCTACTTCATAATTACGTAAAAAAGTTACGGTTTAAAAATTTTAAAAATGTAGTTTTAGAGTGTTATAAATGTTTATCCTGTTCGGCCCGTGATCTAAGGTGTGTTTTGGATTTCGGCCCCTTGTGCGATTGAGTTTGACACTCCTGGTTTAATGGGTCCATTTTACAATGGAGACGATCAAAATAAAGAACCGGACCGCTCGGTGGAAACGAGGCTTAAGAGTGTAAAATGTGATTATAATGTCAGAAAAGCACAGCCTATTTTCAGGAATCTGTATGAATAAATGTCCACTTTCAGCTCAAATGGCAGCTTTGATTTGATCTTCATTTTAAATAAAGTTTTGGCATTGGCTCTCCTGCTGTAATCTCAGCTGTATGTTCAGTCTGATGGTTTTGTTTGGATAACAAGCAGCAGTAGAAGACCACACTTTTAACCCTGACGGCTCCTTAAATCCACAGCAGCACAAATTGTTTGTTTGGGAACATAATTAATGTGCTGAAGTCCGTTTAGTTTTTTTTTTTTTTTTCCAGACGGAGAGTTAAAAAGTCTGCTCCCTGTGGAACAACAAGTCCTCCTATAATATGAAGAGCATGACAACAATGGCGCCAAGGGAATAACCTCAAAACATCTCCCAGGAGGTTTTGTGGGAAAAACAAATTTGGAGACGGCGCACTCCGTGGTTCTGGGAGGTCACGGATCATTCCAGGAGATATGATATCAGAGACTCGCATAGAGCTTAGAAAACACAGGCCCACAGAGAACGTTTGTCCTGCTTTTATCCACTTTATTGCTTCTATAGTTTATTTTCTCCATTTTATCATATAAAAACAATTTGAACTCGTTAAAGCACAAACAGGAGCATTTATTAAATAAAAAATGTCTGTGGCTGAAGGGAAGTTGGCTGGCTGCCATTTAAGACCGTCAAGCGCAGCAGGAGTCAGACACGAACATTTAACAAGCTGGGCTAAACATAACCGGGGACTTTGACAATCCTAAACATTGTCGGGGACTCAAAATAATGTTGACCTTTTGCCAAGCAGTGGAGTGTTTGTGTTGAAAACACAGCTGCAGAGTCATAAGAACAGAAAGTGTCCGTCAATGCACGCAGTCACTCAAACACGTGTTTCTCATAACCGTCTCAATAAAAACACCAATAGACAAATGTATTTAGAGAAGACTCGAACATACAAAATTCACAGATTTTGAGTTAGGGCTGCGACGATTAGTTGACTGATTGACGACTAATCGACTATTAAAATAGTCAACGACTAATTTAATAGTCGATTAGTCGTTACTTTATATTATATGGGGTCTGAGTGTAGTAAAGTGGAAAGTTATAATGACATTCTGCTAGCTTGTTGGACTAATTTGGCATTTAATTAAGGTTTTTAGGGCTATTTTCTGAATTTTAACTAATATTTCAGCTACATGCTAGCCATTTTGGCTAATTTTTGATTTTCTCTGTTTTTTGGGGGGAGTAATTTGGTGTTTAGCCAATATTTCAGCTACATGCTAGCCATTTTGGCTAATTTAGGATTTTTTCAGGTTTTTTAGGCTAATTTGGTGTTTAGTTAATATTTCAGCTGGATGCTAGCTATTTTGGCTAATTTAGGATTTCTTTTCGGTTTTTTTAGGTTAATTTGGTGTTTTGCTAATATTTCAGCTACATGCTAGCTATTTTGGCTAATTTATGATTTTTTTTAAGCTAATTTTGAGTTTAGCTAATATTTCAGCTGCATGCTAGCTATTTTGGCTAATTTAGAATTTTTTTCCTTTTTTTAGGCTAATTTGGAGTTAAGATAATATTTCAGCTACATGTTAGCCATTTTGACTATTTAGGATTTTTTCATTTTTAAGGTAATTTGGAGTTTAGCTCATTTCAGCTACATGGTAGCTATTTTGGCTAATTGAGGGGTTTTTTTAGTTGTTTAGGCTAATTTGGCATTTAACTAATATTTTAGCTGGCTACCAGCTTCAGTGATTTCAGTTATCAACCTCAGTGTCTTCAGCGATTAGCACTAGCATCTTCAGGAGCTAAATTCAGCTTACTGCATTCATGCTAGCATTATTGCAGGTAATGCTATTTATCTAGTTTTTAATTAGCTTAAAACCAATGATGGCTAAGATGTGTGCTTTATACATTTTATGCATGACCTAATTAGTCGACTAATCTGAAAAAATAATCATTGATTAGTTCACTTTTAAAATAATCATTTGTGGCAGCACTATTTTGAGTACATTTCTTTAATCTCTTCAATATGAAATTTCCTTTTCTCTTCTCATTTTTACATTATTTCCGTCTATGATGACATCTCCTCTACTTTGTCTTGACTAGTGGCTGTGAGGCCTTCTTCAGATGTTTGGATCACAGGCGTCTTCGCCTGAATCTGGGTGTGATTTTCAGCCTTCTTGGTGCGG
The DNA here is from genome assembly GCF_002922805.2 of Oryzias melastigma. Taxonomy (NCBI): domain Eukaryota; kingdom Metazoa; phylum Chordata; class Actinopteri; order Beloniformes; family Adrianichthyidae; genus Oryzias; species Oryzias melastigma. The sequence goes on from NC_050516.1 coordinate 34,443,161, forward strand.
CGGTGCTGTTTGATGGCTTGCATAATGTCAGCAGCGCTCCAATGGTTTCGGGTGAGCGCGTCGCGAGAGGTGAAGAGTCCGTCTCTGGTGCGCCTCACACCTCTGCACACTGCAGTGCTGCGCAGTTCGAGTCCGATCTCGTGCACCACTTTCCGCAAGTATTTCTGAGTTTCGTTCAGGCACTGCACCTCTGCAAAAGCACGACAGCGGGTAAGAGTCTCACCGAGTTTGAAATAATTACTTATCAGAGTTTACCTAAAGTGAAGTTTGGCGGCTGGAAGTGAATGCATCGCAGTCCTGTCAAAATAGGAGATGATTTCCCCTCAGGTCCTAGTAAGCCTCGCACAGCCAACTCGTAGGCTTCCTGAGAGCTCATGTCAACGTTGGAGAACCTGGAAGGAACCAAAAACCGGTTATATCTACCGCACTGACAGACATACAGGTTTCAATCAATTAACCGTTTAACACTGGAGATATTAACACGCTCTTTGACAAACTCTTTATGTCATCAACATGAATCAGCTGATTCTGATTTTCTCTGCAACAAATCAACAGATTTACATGAACTGAGTCGCCACATTCACCTGTTCGGGAGTTGACCTGTATAAGTGCTGCAGGTTTTTGCGTCGTTTGAACCCATGGAGGGTCATAGACCCTGGACAGGTTTAGCCCACCATGTGCTAAAGTGTCGTTGGGCAAAACACTGAACCCCACATTGCTCCCTGTGGTTATAGATTGGGAACAAAGAAGCTATCAGTGTGTGAATGAGTAAATGGGACTGTGACGCTGCATTCAGAATAGCCACAGGTGCTGCGTTTAAGAGATCCAGCAGGTGGTGTTCACACCGGACCAGCACCAGACACCCAGGTAGGGATTCCTCTTCTTTTGTGTTTTTACTTTTAATCAGCACTTGTCTGCCACCTACAGTAGGTAGAGCGAAATGTCAAAGCGGTGCAAATCCTCCTCCAGCCTTTATAAATGTCCGTCTTGGTGTCGTATTAATACGACCGCGCACAAATTATTAGTTTCTTCTTTGTGATCATGTTCACAACTGTTGGTACTTCCGTGTTTTGCAGATGGACCGCTAATGCCTCGTTTCCACTGAGCGGTACGGACTAAATTGAACCACGATTCTCATTTTTAATATGTTTATTGCTATGTCTATGTACTGGATGAAAACGGAAATTATTTGTATTAAATCATCATTTATACCTTTATTTTGAACAGGAGATCAGAATCAACAAAACATTAGAAAAAACACAAAGATTCAGATAGAAAGAAATTTTGTCATTTTAAATTTCTTTGTTTACGTCAACCTCTGATCAATTTCAGCAGTAACATAAACAACATAAAAAGGATCAAAATCACTGCTGTTCTTGATCATCAATAGCATAACGGAAAATGTTCTCCACAGTTTTATATCCTCAAAATTCTTTAACATTTTACGTTCTAAGCGTTACATATTGGTGCAGAGCCTGTATCAAAAGATTTTTTTTCCACGGCAGAATCAGCTGATTCACGTTGATTACATCCACCTTTCAGCAGCGCAAGGCTGCGTTTCTTCAGAATAAGATGGAGTTTCGTTAATTGTGTCAAATGTTGAAGAGTTACCATAACCAAAACAAAGTAAACATTAGAGCAAAAGCTCTGGTGTTAAAGTTAATTCATTTTTTCAGAAGTTATGTTAGTGATCGGAACTTCAGTCTCAGTTTTTGAACAGAAAAAAGCTCTCGCTAGTCTTATTTTGAAAACCAGAAGCTTCACCGACACAAAGATGTGTTTACTTCCAGTGACGGTACCGCGACTCTTTCAGCTTTATTTTAGTTTGTAAGCTTAAAATATTACATTAATCTGCATTTCAGAGCAAAAATACATCGTCCCCAGGTGATATTATGATCATATTTCACTACACTCTACTATATTTATAACGATCACGAATCAGCGATCTTGAACGTCGCGAATATTTGTACTCGAATTTTCAGGAGCAGATCGCGAGTACCCGAGTACCCGGATACTCGTTAGAGGCCAAATCAACGCACATGCAGGGTGGAGACCGATGACGTAGCTGCGCGTCAAAACAGTGTGACTACAGCGAAAGAGAAGCCGACACAGAAACAGACGGAAAATTAAAAAGATAAGGATAAATATAATCTGGAGCAGGTGTTCATTATGGATGAAGCCGACCTCTACGCTGTGGAACAGTAAAGAAAAGCAATACTCCAACGTTCTTCAATAAATGTCTCAATAAAGTGTTTTCTTCGGCCGTGGGGGGTTGGAGTCTCTATTCGTAGATTCAGCGTGTTTTCGGTCCCCAAATCCCGCTGATAAAGAGGAATACTCTAAGTAAATAATTTATTATTCTTTGCAAGAAGATTGTGGTGGTGAAGACGAATCAAGACGAAAAGAGGACAAAACTTCCAGTTTGGATCTTGAGCAGGGAAAAGCGCTTCATGTTGTCAAAAACCGTTTCCTCCAGTCAATGTGTTACATCGTGTGACGACAGAAGCCCCGCCCCTAATGGGTCCACTTCATTTTTCTGGGGGACCAGAAATGGTACCAGTAGGTCGTGGTTAATGGCTCCATTTTGTAATGGAAGCGATCAAGAGTCCAGTCCGGTCCGGTCTGGACCGCTCAGTGGAAACGAGGCAAATGTCCCGACCACATCCAAGAACATGATTGGTCACACCGTGAACATGTTTAACCGGTTGAACATTCAGCGTGCGATCAGTGAACACCTAATTTGTACGCAGAGCTGCGACTGTACTTAAAAACTTACATAATTAATGCGGAAGCCCGAAATTCTGGTCTACGGGAGGGAGGTTTGGTTGAGGCTTGTGGAGCCACTTCAAAGGACATCATGAAAAGAGATTGTACGATTGTCGTGTGTGCTAAGTATATTGTAAAGTATTAAGTAAGGAGGATTAAACACACTTGTGACGTACGGGTGACGCAGTCGAATGACTGACTCTGCACTAATGGTACGCAAATGACCGCAGTAGGATGTCCACACAAACTACAACTGATTGTGTAATTTCCTCATTTCTCACAGTCAGGCTGAAGGCACAGAGCAAGCAACGAGCGCACACGCATTATCACGCATTAACGGGTGAAAAAATGAAGAATCTCTACGATCACATCTCACTTACAAGTGTTCACTATAACCAGCCTGTAAAAAATGTGCCTGACCACTACAGGTTTACAGACATGTGTCTCCAACACATCTACAACATGTGTGTCAAAGTCAAGGCCCGGGGGCCGGATATAATTACCCGGGGGCCGGATCCGGCCCTCCGGTTAATTATATCCGGCCCTCCAGATCATTTTATTTTATTGTTATTAATGACCCGATGTTATCTTACGGTTATTTCTAACTTGTATGATTTTGACAAAATATATTTTTACGGACAGTAAAATATTGAAAAGAATTTGAAGGTTTAAGTTGATTTATTTTGGAATAATATTCCTACCTTTTTTTTTTTTAATTCTGTAAAAAAAAAAAAGCTATGGTTTTAGAGATGTAAAAATTGGCATTCTCCTAGCTTTTTGGACTATTTTGGCATTTCCGAAAATTTCTTAGGCTGTTTTGGAGTTAAACTAATATTTCAGCTACATGCTAGCTGTTTGGGCTAATTTAGACTTTTTTTAAAGTTTTTAGGCCGTTTTGGAGTTTAGCTAATATTTCAAGCTAGCTGTTTTGGCTAATTTAGTCTTTTATTTAATGTTTTAGTCTGTTTTGGAGTTAGGCTAATATTTACCTGCTAGCTGTTTTGGCTAATTTTAATGCTTTTTTTTTTTTTTAGTTTAAGCTATTTTGAAGTTTTGCTATTTTTTCAGCTACATGCTAGCTGTTTTGGATAACCTGAGTTATAGCAGCATTTTCAGCTATTAGTTTCAGTGCTTTTAGCTATCAATTTCAGCATCTTCAGCGGCTAATTTCGGCTTACAGCATTTACACTAGCATTATCATAGCTAATGCTGTATATCTAGTTTATAATTATGTTAAAGTTACACTTCTAAAGCTTTAAAACTTTAGTTTTAGAGTGTTCAATAAATGTTTATCCTGTTCGCCCCTCGACCTAAGGTGTGTTTTGGATTTTGGTCCCTTGTACGATTGAGTTTGACACTCCTGATTTACAATCTTTGAAATTGGCCAATTGTGTATCCCGTACAGGTTTGCCCATTTTTGCCCTTATCCACTAGTGAGCGCAGTTGTGACTAAAGCATAAATAGTCGCATATCAGCGCAAAGCAGCTTTTTTACATGACAGAAAAAATCTTCAAGTCAAAAAATATAAATACTTGAAGCTAAAGCTTCTGTGTTATCAACCCTTGAGCACCCAAGTAAAAGTATTCACATGATGCTCATGGGTCCCTGGGTAAAGTCATACATGTCCCAGGAATGGGTGAACCAAAAACCAAGTCTCCCGTATCATTATTTATTTTTTTAGGATTTTTTTTCTTCTCAAATTCCTGATTTTTCAGTCATTTTCAAGCCTGTTTTTAGGGTGTTCCTATGTCTTTATTTTCTATTTTGTTACATAAACCACAGCTAAAAATAAATACTGTCATATTTTGAACTGTTTTTGGTCAGATTTAGTGAAATCATGTATGAATTCCATCGCTCAATGACTTACACTCTCAGAGCCTTCTGATTGGCTCCTTCCAGCATTGCCAGAACTCTGTCCAGCTTATCCAGAGTGATGTGATCTGATGAAACAGAAACATCCATGAACACAATCGTAATGACGGAAAAAAATAAAAACACACCTGAAGTCATTTTAATCTGTAATATTCTGATGTTCTTCAGTACGACGGAGGATGAGGGCCACCAAAATAATAAAAATAATAATAATATTACAAGATTAAAGTTGAAGTGAACATGCAGTCCAACACGTAAACGTCATTGTGCAGCCTGACTAAACTCAATTTAGTGAAAGCGTCTTGGATTTCAACAGATGAACTGAATGTTTAAAACGGTACAAATGTTTGGAAGCTACTTTGTTTGATTTATGGTTAAGTAAAGTTTTATTCATCCCAATCGTTTCTTCCTCCATGAAAGAAGATCTCCTCCACGCCTTTGTGATGTTTCCGTCTGAAGAAACCAGGTTTCTGGCATTTTCAATGTTATTATGCTAACATAACAGACTATTTTCCCTTCTTTTTGTTGTTTTGTGAGGAAAGGAAAGTTTCATTTGGAGGAGGGGACGTTTCCATTTTCACTCCCCTTTGGTGTTTCTTCAGCGCATGACGGTTACATGAGGTGACAAATGGACTTCTGGGTATGTGAATGAAAAGAGCAGAGTAAAGTGGCGTCTCTGAGCTCCTTATTTTACTGTCATTTCCAGAGTATAAGTCGTACGAGCAAAACATGTCAAATCAAGAAGAAGAAAACCATTTACAAGTCGCACTTTTGGGGAGAAAAGTCTGACGTTTCAGAACAAATCTGCCAAGACCAGCGTAGCTAAAAAATAAATAAATACAAGAATAATAATATTTTGATCTGTATAAGAAAATATCAAAGTTTAAGAGTAAAACAATCAGATTCTCTTCAATGTTTGTTTTGGATGACACTTCTTCTGCCGCTGTTAGTAATAAATACTTAAGATGTGGCGCCCTCTAGTGGTTGTTAGAGGAAACAGCCGCTAAAAGACAACCATGTTTATCGGGAAAATAACAAATAAATGAGCCTAACTATGTTTAAAAAAAAAAAAAAAAATTAGTCGGACCCTGGATAAACTATGAAAAAAAATAAATAACCCGACATACTCCAGAAATTACGGTACATATGAAACTCCGCATTTTCAACCCCAAACCCAGGAAAACCACCTACATTAAAAGTTAGATTTTGAGTTGCCAAAAGGTTCAGAATTTTTTTTTTTTTTAAACCTTTCCGGAACTAAAGCTTCACAAAACGCTCCACGTCTTTCATCTTTGAACTCCGATAAAAAGAACTTTGGTGGTCATAAATTTACGACTTTAAAACATGTAATGTTATAAGAAAAAAAGACAGAAATTTACTATATAAAAAACTCATTAATTAGAAAAAAAGCCATAAATTTAGTCTATGACTTTTAAATTCATAAATATAAGACTTTACTCTCTAATTTAACAGTTATGACTTTTTCCTGTAAATTTGCAAGATTTAAAGTCACAATTAAAAAAAATGTTGTTAAACTGGCACTAATACTCCGTCGTACTTCAGTGATTAAAGAATCTTTAAAAAAGTGAAGTTACCATAAGTGGATCTTTCCACAACTTGACCCGTGCGAGTGAAGTCATCAGTCGCCGTCCCAAATTCACATTCCAGCGTATAATCCTGAAAAAGCAGCATTGACCTCGTCAGAACGGAGCGTTAGCCACACTTCTTCAGAACACATGAAACCAGCAGAAGACGGTCATCACCCGGGTCACTCTCGTCTTGTACAGATCATCTAGAATCTTGTTTCCATTCCCAACAGCGAGAACTATACAATAAACACGCAGGTCATCGTTTCTTATTTTGTGCAGGTTAGAGGCAGAACAATCGCCTGATGATCAGATGTGAGCTCATACCCAGAACGCCAGAGGAGGAAACATCCAGGCGATGTCCCACGCCAACGCGTATGTGCTGGAATTCAGGTCCAGTTACTGAAATGAGAACACGGCTGTAACACGGCTGTAGTTTGTATACGTTTAAAACTTCTCTCCTGGCATTTATATGACGAGTAAAGCTCCTGAACAGGAAGCTGACTAATTTACCCTTTGTGCATAAGTGAAAAAATTATAAAATAAAATAAAAATACAAAATACAATTCTAAACTCCCGTAGATCTCAGCCAGCCGGTGGGCTGATCTCTGCCCTGTGGATGTTTAGGCGGGCCTCGTGGTGCAATCCCTTTCTGCCGTGGGTCTCCCCACGAGGCTCTGCGGGGGAATTAGACCTCCTATTGGACGCGCTGTCAGACGAGATGCTGCAGATCGGAGGCCTCTTTTCTTGGAAATATTCTCATTTTTTAAAGAGATAATTTAGCTTATTTGGACTTGATATTAATTATCTGGAATTTTTTTAAGAAAGTGGAAAAATGTCGAGTTTTACTGGATATTATTCACAATCTAGGTTTAAAACAGCTGATAAGAAAACTATGATGAACGAGAATTCTAGTAGAATTTGTGAGACATGAAAGAGTCTCACGATAGATTTGTGTGTAACTGATGTGTTGTGTGTGCATAAGAGGTGATTTGTGAGTAATTTTTAAAGATTTTTGTGTGTAATTTATTTCAAGCTGTTGTAATTTTAATTTGTGCGTATGTAAATTGTATTTTTTTTATTTATATGCATAAAACATATATGAGTTACAATCAAGAATATGCACGCACAAATCCAAAGTTATGCACAAATCAAGAATTATGCATGCATAAATCAGAGTGAGTCTATTTTCTCTCCATATAAAATTGAGGGTTTGAGCCAATACTTCAATCATTCTTACAAAAAATATATATATATATATATTCCTTTTTATTCTGCTATTAATCATTACTTTTTTCTAATGATCTAACGTAGTTTTGTAAAAAGATCATCAGTGCTGTTTGAATATTGTTCATAAAATTAATAAAAAGATCATGTTTAAATAGAAGAATTCCTATTTTTATTACCATCAATCCCAGGATCAGTTAAATTGCATATAATGTAAAAATTTAAGCCAAATTTGGGCCAAATATTTCAAACGTGGATTCCAGAAATACGACTATAACTGCTCAAACTTGTGTCTTGCTAAAAGGGAAAATGCCACCAACATCATATTCATTGAGTTTGTAAAGAAATAATGGATTTGAATATAGAGAAATAAAAATACTAACACTTTTAAAATATTTTCTAAGCAAACTGATTGACCTCTGACCTCAACCTGTCTCTGCGCATGCCCAGTTGAGACAATAACATTTTGGGTGAATGTAATGAAATTAAATGGTTTATAATAAAAATAGTAATCCTATCGGATTGATTTGTGATGTATTTTGAAGCTTTTTAAATAAACACATACCCAGAGGATGTTTGGAGAGCGCGGGCACAGATGTTGCTGTCAGGGTGAGCGCTGTGTGTTCTCCGGTTCGGCTGGTCGGCTCCGCCAAGAACCGAACCTTGTGAGGGAGAGCCAGCGGAGGAGCGGCGTTCACTCCTGATGATGAATCGTTGGTTCAGTGAACAGTTCATTGATAGACTTTAATCAACAAAAACATGAAGTTTCACCTCACCTTTAAGGAGATTAGCCTCGATGGTATCACGCACGAGCTTCCAGTGCACACCGAGAGGTTTGTAAACACAGAACAAGCCATGTAACCGACGAAATGTCAGCGCCGCCGGGGTCACCATGTTGTTGAAAACATGTACTTTTTTTATTATTTTAGTTTACATTATCAGAAACTGTTCACGCCTTGCAGATGCTCGCTAAAACCCTCAAAACGCTTCACATTGCTGTGGCGCATGCGTACATCGTGCCACACAGCTCAACGCAAGTTGGATGCTATTTTCTATAGCGCCACCTGCTGGACTGGAGGTCGACCTGCTTGATGGTAAACAGCTGAGAAAAAAATTGTTTTGTTTGATTTTCTTGTTTTAATTAAGCAAAAATTAAGGGTGAAATTTTAAAATTACAGTTAGCAGAAATTGATTCGAAATCTAATTTTTTCATAGTAAAAACAAGAAAAGTAAAGATTAACATGCTGTATAAATGCTCACAGATACAGTCACAACTTAAAAAATATGAATTCCAAACACAACATGAAATAAGAATTTGATCAACTAAATCTTAAAAAATTGAAAATATCCAGCACTTTATAAATTTGACTCAAACAATTCTTACTTCACCCTTTAGAAAAAAAAGTCACAGATTCGCATTTATTCCAGCGTCACTGTTATGGTAGATATATAAAACTGTTGTTTTATATATCATAAAGTAAAATTACCCTTTTTTCAAAATATGTAATAGTTTGGAATTGAATTTCTTTCAAAATAAAAGACACCCTGGGTCACTTATAGGATGATCTCAAAGCAGCAAATGTGGGTAGGGTAGTATGTCAGAAGTAATAAAGAAGAAAAAGAAAATAAAATCTAGTTTATCTAACCCAGTTTATTTTACGATTTGTGGTTCACCTCTGCCAGAAAAATGTAAATCTAACAAAAACTAAATCAGAGCTACTTAAGTGACCCTTACGATACTTTTTAAGCCATAAACTGCACTTCAAATCCTTTGATTTGCTGAAAATAGAAAATAATTTAGGTTCTCTTCTCCTCCATTTGATTTACTGTGCTATATGACAATCAAAATTCAAAAGCATTTTAGTTTGACTTAGGACTGTTTTTTTTTAATTGAATAAAGTTTAAGTTTGTTTTCTTTTTCTTTTTTACTGTACTACTCACT